>NW_025205117.1:0-3886 GCF_004010195.1 Chiloscyllium plagiosum | reverse complement strand
CTGTTTTCTCTTTGTTTTAGCTGATGTTGTTCAACAGAAACACAAATAGATATTCCATTTACGAACTGAAAGGCTGAGTGGACACTATCCTAAGAAGGGAAAGATGAGTTTCCAGCTAGTTGATCGATATGCTGAGTGAATGCTCATCACCAATGTATGAGCATTCATACATTGGATATTTGACATTTCCAGAAGATGAACTTCTGGTAAGAGGTTGAGTCCGTGAAGAGTGGAGAGAGAAACATCCCTGGAAAGAACGAGAAAAAATACAAACTGATCAGTTGTTCCCTAGCAATGTTTTCATCCCAGAGAACTTCCACATCTGGGAGTACGGCAGCAGTGATTATTGGACCTCAGAACTGGAGAAAAAAACAATGGTAGGAAAGATGTATGTGATTGGGCCACTGGGAAAATATACCCAAATTTTAATTTGTTTTCCATTTGAATTTCAGGATTTGAATGCTAGTCACTATGGAATAAGCCTGAGGATCCTGATGCTGGAACGGTATTGTTACTTTGGGAATGTTATTGGAGAGGTCTGGAAGAACCCAGAGGAATTGCTCTTTATATTTGATGGTTTGGAATAAATCAAAGACAGTATTGATATTTCTGGTGTTCTGAAAAATAGACCCTCAGTTCATGTGCACTGACCTTGAATGCTGGTGTGACAGTGTCTGACCCTATGTGTACGCCTAAATCCAGCTCAAGCTGCTCAGGGATCTTCAGTGCTAGTGTTCAGCTGTCCCATTTACTGGAAACAGCTGAGTTCAGTGCCTGGCCTGAAATCCTGGGATTTGTTTATGATGAACGGAATAAATATTTCAACAGAATTATTGAAGATCAGATGATGGCAGCAGCTGTTTCCAAATACGTAAAGGAGAACAAGATCCAATATACCATGGGCTACAACCCTTTGTACTACTGGGTCCTCGGTCTGTTATTGAGGCCCCTTTTCACAGAACAAGACAGGAAACTGCAACAACTTCCGAAGACCATTACCCAACTATAATCTGACTATAGTTACAACATTGTGGAAAACCATGGCTAAGTGATTGAAGACCCCTGTGCTGTAGTACTGAAGCTTGGTGAGATGGCTTTCACAGGATTCCGAAGAGGAAGGTTGTATTCAGGAATGAACTTCCTGTCTGGGTTCCTAATGGAACTATTGGTGAGAGATTAGCCTCTGCACTGTGTGGTTTACACGCTACCACACGTCGCCAGCCAAGAGTTTGTCGCTACACTCGCACAATGCCAGACCTCAGATCCCAGGGACATTGGGAAACTCCGCAGTGAAGCCCTTGGGAAGGAAAATGAGCTTGATGGATTGAGGCTGGCTCCTGGTGGACTCTGGAATGTCAATGAATTCTATGACACAGTTAAACACCACGGTGTGAAGGCAATGCTGAAGGATTCCAAAATCTGGCTCCCGAATGTCAAGTATTAATGTCATGCTATCTTGGTTCTTAAATCCTTTCTGAATCCTCGCTCGTTAAGTAATATCCTTCCTGTAGCAGGGTCACCAGAACTGCCAGGCGGGAGGGTTATGTTGTCTCATTTTAACGGAGATTAGAATTTAAGAAGAAACAGAAATAAAGCAAATTTTGCGGTCGTGATCATTATTATCTTGGAGATTATTTCTGATAAGGGATTTCGAGTGAACTGAGGCGGATTGAGAGGTTTTAAGGTGACGGTACATTTGTATAGATCTTCTGAGCTGAGATGAACGCTGGGGTCTTTTGGAAGATCTGAAGCGTGGACTTTGATGTGAATTATCCATCTTGTTAATGCGCAATTTCCCTTCTACACGTGACTCTCTGTAACTCTGGGCGAGAGCAGAAGGGTTCTGCCAGTTCTGACACGTTGATTTGATTAGTTCTCCAGTACAAAGATAGTATGAAGCCTAGTGTTAACTCCTGTGAGATGGTAAAACTGAATTCACAGTCATGGCATGAACACTCTATCGCCCCCAAATCTTAGAATCATGGAGTCATGCAACATGGAAACAACAGACCCTTGTTTCCAACTGATCCTCGCTGACCAGGTTTCCCAAACTAAACTAGTCCAATTTGTCTGCAATAATCGATCTTCCTCTGAACCTTTCCGATTCACGTACCTGTCCAGATAGCTTCCTCTGGCTGTTCATTCTGCATACAAACCACCCTCTTTGGAAAACGTGGCCCCACAGGTTAGACCTCCTCACCCACTAATCTCTCGGCCTCTGCTCGAAACACTAACCAGGTTTCCACCATAAAATGATTAAATCCTGCCCTTGTTTACTGTACAAAAATGCAATAAACTCCATCTGCCACTCCTCAGCCTGTTTTCCCAATTGGTCACGATCCCTTTGTAATCTCAGCTAACCTCCTTCGCTATTGAGCATACCAGCAAAGAGATTGGTGTAAGGAAGGGGCTGAGCACTATTTCTGAAGCACTTGCATGGACAGTGGTATCAACAGGACAAGGAAATGGCGATGGGGTGGGGAGCATGAAAGGTATCGGAGTCTGTGCGCTGATACATGCAATTGCATGAAATGGAATGGGAGAAAGTGAAGGCAGGGGAAAGGTATCACAGACGTTCCACAAAATAAAGGGCATTTGTGGAAACTGAAAAAAGGTGAATGAATTAACTCCATATCCAGCTGATTGAAGGGGATGGCGTAATGAGAGTCATGACAGTACGGGCTGTAGTAAGGTAGCTGAGTAAGACTGGAACAAAAACGAATACACAAAGGCAGCATCACCAGGGCGTCCTACACCAACACGATTTAGGCGGGGATGCTCCAGTGTTTACAGCCAGCAGCCACACAAACATCCCTTACAACAGCACACGGGCTAGCAGCAGGAACAGTGTTGTTGTTTTTTAATTTCCTGATCAGAACTGTTGTTTCACAGAGGAATTCCAGCAGGACTGTGTGAATGAGCTGCAATGAATTAGGTCCAAATAGGGCTCTGGGACCCACAAGAGCTGGTTGAAGCAAGCTGAAATTAATAGGGACTGATGGGTCCTTCTCAGGGAAGATCCCAAGCACTGATAATTTTATTCAACTCCTTTTAACTGAGCTTTACACTAGTTCGTGGTATTTCAACATGGGAGTTGCACATTAACACAAACACACAAAACTAACCCTCAGTCTGACTGCACCCCGACATCAGTCTTGACTGTCTCGTGACCCGAACGGACTACCTCGTGACCCAAACTGACTAATATTGACTTACGTCAGGAACCTGCCACGCTCTGCATCCACCATCCTCCTAACCTGCCACTCTAGCCATGTTCCTCACCCATAGGCCTACCTAGCCCTTTTGTGAATTCATTCACAAGATGAGAACATTTATCGCCCATCCATAGTTGCCCTCAGGAAGTTAGTAGTGTTCTATCTTTTTGAGGTTGCAGTCCATCCATTCATTCACTCACTCACTGAATCAGTCATTCATTCAGGCACGCACACACCCTCACGCCACACACCAGAACGAGTTATGTCTTCTGATTCCCTTGAGCCTACAGCATATCAACGAAGATATCCAAGGGATGCTACACTTCTCACTTCTCAAGAAGCCAGGCAGAAAAGACATTGCTTTGCAGAAGATCGAAGTATTGAATAAATGCCAAAATAGGTCATTTGCAAAAGAAGCAAAGGTGAAGTGAGGTAAAAGTTCTTCACTTAGCAAATAGTTGGTGTATGGAATGTGATGTCTGGGAATATGGTGGCGGCAGGTTCAATCGAGGCATTCAACAAGGCACTGGATGGTCACTTGGATATGAATGGTGTGAAATGATATGGCGAGAGAAAAGCAAGAGATGAACACTAGTAATGATGCTCATTTAGAAGGCAGTGCAGGCACAATGGGCCACATGGTCTCTTTCTGCAATTTTGCACTTCTGTGA
>NW_025205116.1:9525-10094 GCF_004010195.1 Chiloscyllium plagiosum | reverse complement strand
TTTTCCCCATCATCAGGGAAAGAGTTTTTATGAGTATTATGATAGGGCACTTAGAATAGTTCAAGAGTCACTAAAAAGCAGTTCCAAGTCCTCTGGTTAGTTGGACAGAAATGGGGACGGGCACAGACTCCACGGGAGTAGTCCTCAAGAACGGAGATAGTGGGATGTTTGGGTTTTGTATTGACAGAAGCTGCGAGCAGCTGGAAAGCTTAACAGCAGTATTTGCTTAATGTAACCGAGTAAGATTAGAGATTGGGAAAACCAAGTTGCTATTTCAACTTGGGAAACTTAGCAGAGAGGGAAAAGCTGGAGTTTGAGCCAGTGAATAGGTTTGGGAGTGCAGTTTTGGCATGCAGGGAGTCCAGGACAGGAGGGTTATCGTCTAAAACAGGAACAGCTCGAGTGGGCATAGAACATAGAAGAATACAGCGCAGTACAGGCCCTTTGGCCCTCGATGTTGCGCCGATCCAAGCCCACCTAACCTACACTAGCCCACTATCCTTCTGATGAAGGGCTTTTGCCCGAAACGTCGATTTTGCCTGTCCTCGGATGCTGCCTGAATTGCTGTG
>NW_025205116.1:0-4519 GCF_004010195.1 Chiloscyllium plagiosum | reverse complement strand
ACACACAGGGACTGCTGTTCTCTATAATATACACAGGGTCTGCTGTTCACTATAATATACACAGGGACTGCTGTTCACTATGATATAGACAGGGACTGCCAATCTCTATATTAGACACAGCGACTGTTGTTCTCCATAATATACACAGACACTGCTGTTCTCGATAATATAGACAGGTTCTTTTCTCTAATATACACAGATTTCCTGTGTAATATAACAGCAATCCATGCCCATGTTCTCGAGAACAGCGATCCTTGTGCATATTATAGAAAACAGGAATATATATATATATATATATATAGAGAGAGAGAGAGAGAGAATGAAAGTCCCTGTCTATAACTTAGAGAACAGCAGTCCCTGTCCATAGTCACAAGAACAGCTGTCCCTGTGCAGTTTATCCTGTCTACATCACAGAGAGCAGCAGTCCCTGGTTATTTTATAGAAATCCTGTGTATTATAACAGCAGTCCCTATCAATATTCTCGAGAACAGCTGCCCTGTACATATTAAAGAGAACAGGAATATATTATACACAGGTTTCCTGTGTATATTAGAGAAAACTGCATTCCCAGTCTTTATCATATACACAGCCACTGCTTTTCTCTATGATATAGACAGGGAATGCAGTTTTCTCTAATATACACAGGTTTCCTGTGTAATATATTCACACAGTGTATATTACATAGAATACCAGTACCTGTCTATACTGTAGATAACAGCAGTTCCTGAGTATATTATGGAGACCAGTAGTGCCTGTGTATTTATAGTCAACAGCAGTGCATCCTTATCTTATATAGAACAGCAGTCACGTCCATTTTTTAGAGAACTGCAATCCTCGTGTATATTACAGAAAACAGCAGTTCCTGTGTATATTAACGTGAACAGTATTCCCTGTCATTTTTAAGGACTACAGCAGTCCATGTCATTATTATAGAGCACAGCTGTCCCTGTGTATATGAACAATAGTTCCTTTGTATATTATACAGAAAAGCATATTTTAAGAGTAGCAGTCCATGTGTACAATATAGAGAACAGCAAGGCACTGTGCATAATATGGAGAACAGCAGGCACTCTGTACATCATATAGAACAGTGTATATCATATAGAACGCCCATCCATGTGCATATTATAGAAAATGGCAGACCATGCGTAGATTATTGAGAACAGCTGTCCCTGTGTACATGATAGAGTACAGGAGTGACTGTGTCTATTAAAAAAACAGGAGTCATGGTCTATTTTAGAGAGTACAGCAGTGCCTGTGTATATTATAGAGAAGATCAGTCCCTGAGTATATTAAAGAGAACGTGTGTATATTGTAGTGATTACATCTCTGGGAGAAAGTGATCTCCAGCGTCTGCTGTCCTCAGAGTCAAGAGTGTGGCATTGGAAAAGCACAGGTCAGGCAGCCTAACCTGCTGTGCTTTTCCAGCACCACACTCTCAACTCTGATCACTCATCTCTGTCCACATAACAGAGAACAATAGTCCCAGTGTATATCATATAGAACGGCCATCCATGTGCATATTATAGAGAATGGCAGACCATGCGTAGATTATTGAGAACAGCTGTCCCTGTGTACATTATAGAGTACAGGAGTGACTGTGTCTATTAAAAAAACAGGAGTCATGGTCTATTTTAGAGAGTACAGCAGTGCCTGTGTATATTACAGAGAACAGCAGTCTCTGTCTCTATTATTGAGAACAGCAGTCCCTGTTCATTTGATAGAGAATGGCAGTCCTCATTTATATTATAGAGAACAGCAGTTCCTGTGTATATTGTAGAGAGCAAGACTCCCTGTGTATAATATAGGGAACAGCTGTCCCTGTGTATACTACAGAGAAGAACAGACCCTTTGTATATTAAATGGAACAACAGTGCATATGTATGAGTGAGAACTGCAGTTCCTCTCTACAATACAGATCAAAAGTCCCATTTTATATTATAGAGAACAGCTGTCCCTGTATCTGTTATAGAGAACAACAGACCCTGTCTATATGAAAGACAACAGCAGTGCCAATGTATGTGATACAGAACATGCGTCCTTGTGTCAAAGACAGAGAACATCAGTCTGTGTATATTATAGAGAACTGCAGTGCCTTTGTGTATGCTAGAAAACAGCAGTGCCTATGTATATTATAGAAAACAGCAGTGCCTGTGTATATTACAGAGAACCGCAGTCCCTGCCTATATTATAGCAAACAGCAGTTCCTATGTATATTACAGAAAACAACAGTTTAAAGTGAACAGCAGTCCCTGTCATTTTTGTTGAGCACAGCACTCCCTCGGTTTCTTAGGCAGAACAGCACTCCCTGTGTATATGAGAGAGAACAGCAGTCCCTGTGTGTATTACAAAGAAAGTAAATGGCATTGTATATTATGGAGGACAGCAGTCCCTATCTATATAATCAACAAGGACAGTCCTTGTGTATATTATAGAGAACAGCGGTCCTGTGTATTTGATAGAGAAAGGCAGTCCCTGTTTAAATTTTTGAGAACAGCAGTCCATGTGTTTATTATAAAGAACAACAGTGCCTGTGTATATTATAGAGATCAGTAGTTCATGTCTATATTATAGTGAAGAGCAGTACCTATGACAACCATAGAGAACAGCAGTCTTGGTGTATATTAGAGAGAACAGCAGTCCCTGTGCGTATTATAGAAAACAGCAGTCACCGTGTATATTATAGAGAGCAGCAGTTCCTGTATATATTACAGAGAATAGCAGACACTGTGTATATTGCAGCACATTTTCAAGTACAGCAGTCCCTATATTGATTACAGAGAACAGTAGTCCCTGTGTATATTATAGAGAACTATACCTGCCTACATAACAGAGAACAGCAGTCCTCGTGTATATTATAGAGAACAACAGTCCCTGTCGAAATTATAGAGAACTGGTGTCATTGCCTTTATTACATACAACAGCAGACCCTGTCTATATTGCAGAGAGCAGCAGTCCCTGTGTATAGTATTCGAGAACAGCAATACCTTTGCATCTTATCAAGATTATGGAGAGCAGCCGTAGCTATGTATATTAGAGAACAGAAGTGCCTGTGTACATTACTGAGAACAGCAGGCCCTGTGTATATTAGAATTAGAATCCCTACAGTCTGGAAACTTGCCCTTCGGCCCAACAAGGCCACACTGAGCCTCCGAAGAGTAACCCACCCAGACTTATCCTATATTTACCCCTGACTAATGCAAATAGCCTGCACCTCCTTGGCCAATTCACCTAACCTGCACGCCCTTATGATTATGGGAGGAAACTGGAGCACCCAGAGGATATCCACGCAGACAATGGGGAGAATGTGCAAACTCCACAGACAGTCGCCAGAGCCGGAATCGAACCCGGGTCCCTGGTGCAGTGAGGCAGCATCTAAGGCACCGTGTTTCCTGTATATTATTGGAAACAGCCATCCCTGTATATATTATTGTGAACAGAAGTCCCTGTGTCTATGGTGGAGAAAAGCTCTCACTGTTTATATTACAAAAAACGAGTCTTGGTGTATATTAGAGAGAACAGCAGTCTCTGTCTACATTATGGAGTTCAGCATTGCCAATGCAGATTGTACAGAACAGACATCGCTGTATATATTACAGAGAACATTTGTCCCTGTATCTAATGTAGATAACATCAGTCAGAGTATATTTTCGAGAACAGCAGTCACGGTATATATCACAAAGTACAGCAGTCCCTGTCTATATTTTAGAGAACAGCAGTGCCAGTGTACATTACAGAGAACAGCAGTCCCTGCGTATATTATAGAGTACAGCATGCATGCATATATTTTAAAAACAGGCGGTACTGTCGTTGTTACAGAGAACAGCTATCCCTGTGAAAAATATAGATCACACCAGTTCCTGTGTATTTCATAAAGAACAGTAGTCTTTGTGCATATTAACGAGATCAGCAGTCACTGTCTGAATAATACAGAACAATAGCCGTGTGTATATTACAGATAACAGCAGGCCCTGTGTATAAACAGAGATCAGCATTCCCTGCGTGCATTATAGAGATTAGCAGTCAATGTGTATATTATAGACACAGCAGTCCCTGTTATATAATACAGAACAGCAGTCTCTGTGTAGTTTATAGAGAGGGCAGTCCATATGTGTAATATAGAGAATGGCAGTCCCTGTCAATATTGTAGTGAAAACAATCCCTGTGTTTTTAGTGAGAACAGAAGTCCCTCTGTTCTTATGGAGAACAGCAAGCCCTGTGTCTATTGTATACAACAGTGGTCCCTGGTGTTTATTAAACAGAACAGCAGTCCTTGTGTGTATTATACAGATCAGCAGTCACAGAGTATGTTATGGAGAGCAGCAGTTTGTGTATATTACAGAGCACAGCACTTGCTGTGTATATTGTAGGGAACAGCAGTCCCTCTGTATATGTTTAAGTACAGCAGTCCTTGTATAGTTTATAGAGGACAATAATGCCTGTGTATATTATGGAGAACAACAGTCCCTGTTGAGCTTATATATAACAGGTGTCATTGCCTATATTATAGACAACAGCA
>NW_025205115.1:7500-10091 GCF_004010195.1 Chiloscyllium plagiosum | reverse complement strand
TCTGAGTTGGGTCTTCCTTCTGAGTGCAGGACAGAAGTTCCAACTCTATGGAATAATGCTCACTGGATGCACGTGTCACTGACTCACTAATGGGAAAAGAAGCCCTGGTCAAAGTGTTTCTTCAGAAAGTTCCAGCAATAATTTTGCTGTCTGGGCAGTAGAGGAAATCAAATTAGAAGAATCATAAGCTTCTCACCAAGTCCACTTGGATATTTTTCTCTCTTTGTTAAAATATAAGTGATATTATTTGGATTCTCTTATTTGGCCTTCCTTGTTCAATTTTATCTTTTGTATCACCTGCAAATTATAATGTATACAGTAATCGGTTCTGCTATCATGCAATAGTTCTGTTCGTGTGCGACCCCTTGTTATTAAAAAATCGCATAATAGCAGTACCATTTAAACTAATGGGGTCAGAATTGTGTTATAACCAATACACACTTTAAAAGTTTGTACATTAGAAACAGTATCCCCAATTCATCAATCATGTTATAGAGATTTTGCATTAACAAATGCACATTATAGCAGAATGACCTATACTAACAGCAACAACAACTTATATCTATATAGCAGCTTTGACATAGTAAAACTCTTCAAGACCCTTCGCAGGAGCATTTATGTCACAAATTATTGCAGTGAGTCTTATAAGAATATATTAAGTCAGGTGACCAAAAGCTCGGTCAAAGATGTAGGTTTCAAGGAGTATCTTAAAGGAGGGAAGCAAATAAAAGTGGTGGGGATTTTTGAACAGAGAATTCTAGAACATGAAGCCTACACAACTGAAGACAATGGCAAAGCAATTAAAATTGAGGATGCTCAAGAGCCAGAATTAGATGACCAGAGATATCTCCGAGACAGGGCCATGGAGGGATTTGAAGACAAGCAAGAAAGTGTTGAAAAGGAAAGTCTAACTTCTCTAGCAGCTGATGAACACTGGGAATAATGGTGAACCGGATAGTAAAAGTGATGACATGAGATTTGAATTTGAGACATGACATTTAGGTTTATGGCAATATGAGAGGTGTGCATTGGAATAGTCAATTCTAAAAGCAATGAAGGTATGGATGAAAATTTCAGCAGCAGATAGGCTGATACAGCTGAAATCAGGCAATGTCATAGATGTGAACATTGATAGTGTTGGTAATGGAAATATGGTCAGTAGCATATTTGTGAACAGATAGTTGAGAGACCAGAAGCAGGGTGAAGTCGTTAGTCGGGGAATTGAGTTTAGAACAAGTACCAAAAACAACATTTACTGTCTTCTAATTATTTAACTCGAGTAATCTTCTGTACATCCAGTATTGATGTCGGACAAGCAAACTGATGATTTAGCAACAGTGGAGGAGGTGGTGAGTTACAGCTGGGTCTCATCAAAACCTGAGTGTTGGGTGCCAGCAGCCTGAACAGAATAAAAGCTAGGCTCCTTCAAAGAAATGACATTGTTCTGATTGTGAATCTGGATGCGACACCTCTCCACTGCAGGAATCCTCTGTTATCATCACGTACTGTAGAAATGAAGTCACCAACCAGATCTGCAGGCTCTGCCACATGATTTTGGCAGTGAACAGAGGAAGCAATAGCCAGATGTAGAGCCACACCATCTGTTGAAAAGACACCTGCAGCTACTATGCAGCAAAGGACTGGCATAGTCAATGACAAAGATGGCAAGCAGTGACCTGAAACTTGGCTGCAATACTTTGCAGGAATGTTGCATTGTTGATAAATGTATGTATGTATGTAGGACTGTGGGATGGTGGTCCTCTCACACACCCCAAACTCTCATGCAAAGATACTGTGACAGTTCTGAGTCTGCTCCCCTTTCAATCTTAAAATGCCGTTAACAGGTTTAGAACTTGCTAATTGTTTTCAGATTTGTCTCCTATTCTGGCAGCTCCCTCTAATTGTCGCTTTCCCTTTTAATCATACTTTTCCACAACTTCTCACTGTTAACACAAGCAAAACCTGAACATATAATCAGCAGTGAAGAAGAAATGATGGAGACTTTGGGAACACATAGACAACCTGGTAAAATCAGAGAGAAGTCGGAGTAGCTATATTTTGGTAGGAAAAAGTAAAGTGATAACACATGCTAAATGGTATAATTGTAAAAGGGATGCAAGAATGAGAGCTTTGAAAGTGACAGACCAGATTAACACAGCAGTTAATAATATAAATGGTATCCTGGACTTTCAAAACAGGATGAACCACAACAGTGAAGATGCCATTTAGCTTGGCCTTATCTGGAATATAGTGTCCAATTCTTGCTGCTACATTTTCGGAAGTATGTAGAAGTCTTGGAGAGTACACAGAAAAGTTTTACCATCATGGCACAGACAATGAAGAATAGCTGTTAACTTGGATAGATTATAAATCTAAGGTTTTCTCTCTCAAGCAGTGAAGCTAAGAAAAGATTTGATAGAGGGATTCAATATGATGAATTGGCAGAGGTAATAAGGATAAATAAACTGTATGCAATGGAATATTTGATGACCAGAAGACACAGATTTAAAGTGATAACCAGAGGTTACATAAGGAAAACCCTTTTTACACAATTAGTAGTAGGATTCGGAAGCATTGCCTGATAACGTGAT
>NW_025205115.1:0-5000 GCF_004010195.1 Chiloscyllium plagiosum | reverse complement strand
CATTTTTTGTTCTTCCCCCCCCCCTCACCCCTTATCAATCTAAAGAAATATTAATTTAGCAACCAGAAATCAAACAAAGCAAGGTAGGTGCATTATCATAGCAAATGACCACAGAACGGCTAACTGGGGACAGGTTCTACAATGACATTGCATCTTACAAGAAAGAATATCTGTAATAAATCATTGGTTGGTTCTTGCAGTAGTCTGTATATTTCTTCTGCACTGAAAACCAAGATGTTGAATCTAGATACAGACATTATGTATTAATTATAGTTTTCAAGCATGTTGTCACATTCTATTTGGAGCTCATTTTACCTAACCAAAGTTTACACTGCAATTGTATTGGGGAGTAGGTTTAATCTCCAAAATTAATAATACTTTCATGTTGCATTTTGACATGGGCAGTAAGTTGAGAGGTTGGAGAACTGTATGTGAATTTGAAGTTGAAAAGTGCCCTATAGTGATATGATTATAATGTAATAAAGCTGAAGCAGGCAATGTTGGTTGTTTATTATAAAGGATCGTGTTAAGTGAATCGAGACTTGTATGCTGGAGGTTTACAGAGTAATACGTAAGTATTATCATGCAAATAAGACAATTAAAACCTCTTTCAGATGATTGATGTCCTTACTGGTAAATGTTGCTTTACTGACAGCAAAGGAATGCACAGCTTCCCTTTGGCAATAAGTTGACTGCTGACTGTGGTATCACGTTTTACAGAAGTCCTTTGTGAAGAATGACAGAGCGCGGATAGCTGTTAATTTTAGCCCTAAGTCAACCAATTCACTAGCTGCAATTTACAGGGAGGCCCATTACAGACACACATCATAAACTACTGAGATCCTTGCACCCAGACAATTCTTCACCAAATTGTCTCTACATGCTTATGGTCTACTGTTACACAAAGTATGTGCCATGTTTTCAGTGTTCTGGAGTCATACCTGATATATTCACATTATCTATTGCTTCGCCAATCCCAAAATGGAAAAGCTTGAAGACAATTCCTCCAGTGAAGATGACAGTAAGGAGAATAATCTAATTATTATTGATTAGAGCAGGCCTAAGACAGAAATTTAAGCTCTTTCCATGTCATTTGTGAGATTTTAAACTCAAAACTCAAATGGATCTCTGAAAACGTGAATGTGTTGCATCTATCTGTTTTAATTCACAAAATTGTCTGGTGGGAAGGTTTACTGTATGTAATGAAAAAAGAACAGGCTTAGCATTCTGTTAGGTAAAATCCACATGACACCATCATACCAGGGATGCCATCTTGTTAAAACATATGTGACCATGAATTGAATCAGTTGGTGGTAGGGTTGAGCGTCAGTCTTTCTACCTGAAACTTAATTCGTATAGAAGTGGGAAGGCAATGAGGTTCAGGACTGCCCACATCCCAACTAGCTACATTGCCTTTGAATCTCCAGGCCTGTCGCATCTGGGTCTGAAGATTCCCCTCAGACTGTCTTACTATGGACTTTTGTCAGCCTCGTATTACATGCAGCATTCTGGGTTGCTTTACAGCAGAACAGACACAGCTATGATTACAACCATGAAGAATTGAAATGTTTTTGTCTTTATTACTTGCATACAATAGAGTATTTCAATGAAGTACCGTGCTACTTGGCTACAATAAAATGAACTACTTCCAAAGTATTTTACTATTCTTTCTGGATGATGTGTTGTTGGGCACTTAGAGTCATAGAGTTGTACAGCATGGAAACAGACCCTTTGGTTGAACCAGTCCATGCTGAACATTATCCCACAATAAACTAGTCCCATCTGCCTGCTCCTGGCCCATATTGCTTCAAACTTTTCCTATTCATGTACTTTTCAAATGTCTTTTAAAAGTTGCAATTGTACCTGTATCAACTAAACCTCAGGAAGTTCATTCCACATGCAAACCATCCTCTGTGCATAAAATTTACCCCTCATGTTTTTAATATCTCTCTCCTCTCACCTTAAAAATGTGCCCCCAAATCTTGAAATCCCCCAGCCCAGGGAAAAGACAACTACCATTAACTCTGTCTATACCCCTCATTATTTTATAAATTTCTATCAGGTTGCCTTGCAACCCTCTATGCTCCAGTGAAAAAAAGTCCCATCCTATCTATCTTACTTTATCAGTCAAACCTCCATACCCGGCAACATCTTGGTAAATTCTTGTAACATGTTATAGAGTTACATGCTGCCTTTCTCGCTCTGAAGGCCATCACAACAAACCAAGGCAGAAAAACAATGAAATGTGAGGAGATACTACAATTGACATAAAACAGACACTTTTGGAGAAACTCAGCAAGCCTGACAATATTTATGGAGAGAAAGCTGAGTTAACATCAGTTCCAGTGACCCTTCTTCAGAAGAGCTTTCATGTCCAGGACGATTTGGCTGACTCTCTAGTCATTCCAGATTCTTTTGTATACCAATACTAAGAATGAATTAGGCACAATTTGAAGAAATATCATATGCAGAGATTGTAATAACCTTTTGCTTCCAATGGCAATTTATAGGCATTCTTACGTCTGCTGCACTGTAGTTTAAATCACTGGAAAATAAAATTTGTTTTCCTCTTCTCATTTTAAAATATTTTCCCTTATTCCAACAGCATAATGAATATTGTATGCATCAATGATTGTCTCAGTCAATAAAAGGCAGCCAGTTTCAGCAATGCAAGGAGAGTTAATCACTCTTGGAGAACATTCTCCCATGATCCAAACTCTTCAAGGAGCATATATGAAGGTTGCATACATACTGTTTGCATTTATGTCCAGAATTATACTGTGAAGTAGTCTTGCAGGCACTCAGTTATAGAAATCACCTTACTTACTCTTTAAGTTGCTCCTACAGGCACCGGCCATGTGACATAGAGTATTTGGAAATGCATAATATAATTAAGAAGAATCAATGACTTCACGAAGAGGGAAATTATGGCTAACTAATCTATTAAAAGTCTTTGAGGAGTATCTAGCAGGATAGATAAAACAGAACAGAAAGTAAAATGGCAAATGTAATATATTTGAATTTCCAAAAGGTATTCAATGAAATAATGCACCATAAATTGACCAAATGAGATAAGAACACCTGGTTTTGGGGTTGGCATATCAGCAATGATAGAAGATTGGCTAACTAATTGAGTATAGTGAGGTGGGATAAAGGGAATATTTTCAGAATGGTAACCTGTAGACTGCACAGGAATCAATGCTGGGGCCATAATTATTTCCAATATATTAATGATGTGGTTGAGAGAAGTGAATGTTCTATTACCAAGCAGATGACTCAAAAAATAGATGGGGAGGTAAGAGGTGAGAATGACACAGAATATTGGCTGAGGGACATAGACAGGATGTATGAATGGGCAAAACCTTGACAATGGAATAGAATGACAGAAAATGCCAGAGGTTATGGAGCTTGGCAAGAAGAATAGAGGCGCTGAATATTACTTAAATGGAGAAAGATGGCAGAAAGCTTCAACATAGAAGGATTTGCATGGGGCGGGGGTCCCTCATGTATGAATCACTGAAAGTTTACAATTAAATTTAGCACATAATAGGGAAAATAAATGGAATGTTGGCATACATTTCAAAGGGAGATTTTGCTAAAACTATACAAGGCACTGGTCAGACCGTACCTAGAATGTTGCATTAAAACAAAGAACTGTGGATGTTGTCAATCTGAAACACAAACAGCAAGAGCTGAAGAAACATAGCATGTCTGGCAGTAACTGTAGAAAGAGAAGCAGAATCAAAGTTTTGAGTCAAGTGAACCTTTGTTGGAACCTTGTCAGAGGTGACAATTTTGAAACATATGATTCTTCCGGACCATAACAGTATGGTTGTGGAGAGGTTGTTTCCCATTGTGGGAGAATCTAGGGCCCGAGGGCATAATCTCAGAGTAAGGAGCCACCCATTTAAGGCAAAGGTGGTGAATCTGTGGAATTATTTACACAGAGGGCTGTTGAGGCTGGGCCATTAAAAATATTCCAGGCTGAGATAAATTTTTAATCAATAAGGAAACCGAGAGTTATGGAGAAATGCAGGGAAGTGGAGTAGCGGGATATCAGATAAGCCATGATCTCACTGAATGGCGAATGAGATTCAATGGCTAACTGGTCTACTTCTATTCTTTCATTGTATCGTCTTATATAGATCTGATCTCATTTTCAATGTCAATGTCAATAATAATAACAGATACTTTTCTGGCCTAAGTAATGACAGTGGGGAGATTTCAGTAGCTCAACACATTGGTTGCATGTCTTTTGCCATTGTTCCCTACAGTGACAGCATTTGCATTGGTGTCTGGGGCAACATTACATAAGAAGCATAGCTGAACATTAATTTGTGCTGTTATATGTGCTTTCTCTTCTAGTAGGTCCACTGATTTGTATAGTTTATGAGTTTGATACCAGTTTTAATATTCGTGACTAATCCCTATCTTGTCCCTTACATCATTACTTAAGGTACATTGTTGCTGGAATAGTCAAGTATTTTAAGTTTGTATGAACGAATTTACTCCTTTGCAGCAGCCTTATTTACCTTTTATTCTTTAAGCTTTTGGGGAGTAACTTGCATGCATTATTCTTTCTCAGTTCAATTTATTTCAATATTGTCTGGACAGGATTTGAGAGACTGTCACACAGAGACATACAATCTCTGTGTACTTGACATCACTGCTCTTGTAAAGGTGGAAAGTTTAAAATCACAATAAAAGGGAGGGAATCCATCTCCACAATTTGACATTTAAGTGGAAATACAAAAGGCACTTATGTGAAAATATGGGTCTCCAGTATAGCCGTTTATCTAGAGTTCACCCATTTTATAACTTTGAATCACTGCAAGGATGTTGTATGTCTGCAGAGAACATTACTTCCCTAATGTACAAACCCATTTTGTTATTGATTACCGGTTTCTGTACGCTTCCTAGATTCTCACACTCTTTGTGGGCTCCCAGTTGGAAAACCAGAACATTATCTGGTTTAGTTCTGGATTACTAATCTTGTGACA
>NW_025205114.1:6299-10091 GCF_004010195.1 Chiloscyllium plagiosum | reverse complement strand
ACTGAATCAAACACTCTGTGACTGATGTGGACACAATCAAGTAATCATCCCCTTCCTGACTGATCCCTACCCAGCCCTGCATTCTCCCCCTTCCTTAGTGATACCTACACAACTCTGCACTCACCACTCCCCCACGGAAGGTTAGATCGCATGGAATCCAGGGGGCGTTGGAAAACTGGATACACAATTGGCTCAATGGTAGGAAGCAGTGGATAATAGTCAGCCTGGAGTCCTGTGACTCGTGGTGTGCCTCAGCGGTCATGGAATCATAGAATCCCTCCTGTGTGGAAACAAGCCCTTCGGCCCAACATGTCTACTGGCCCTCTGAAGATTTTTCCACCCAAATCCATTCTCGTACCCTGTTACTCTACGTTTACCCCTGCCTAACGCAACTTACTTACACATCCATGAAGACTCTCGGCAATTGAGCAAGGCCTATTTACCTGACGTGCACATCTTTGGACTGTGGGAGGAAACCAGAGCACCCAGAGGAAACCCACGCAGACATAGGGAGAACATACAAACTCAGTTGGTGTGGCATGGTTGCTCAGTGGTTGGCACTGCTGCCTCACAGCGCCAGAGACCCGGGTTCGAACCCCAGCCTCGGGTGACTGTCTGTGTGGAGTTTGCACATTCTCCCCGTGTCTGCGTGGGTTTCCTTTGGGTGCTCCGGTTTCCTCCCACAATCCAAAAATGTTCAGGGCCGATGAATTGTCCGTGCTAAATTGTCCATAGTGCTAGGTGCATTCGTCCAGGGTAAATATTGGGTAGGGAGAATGGCTCTGGGTGAGTTACTCTTCGGCAGGTCGGTGTGGACTTGTTGGGCCGAATGGCCTCTTTCCATCCTGTAGGAAATCTAAGCCTAACAGGATCTAACCCACACAGAGCATCCTGTGAGGTTGGAATTGAACCCAGACCCACTGTGCTGTGAGGCAGCAGTGCTAACCACTGAGCCACTGTGCCACTGAGCTGGTCAGTGCTAGGCCCATTGCTGTTTGTTTTCAAGATCAATGATTTGGATGAGGATGTTTAAGGCACATGATTAAAAAGTTTGCAGGTTACACTAAAATAAGTGAGGAAGGTTCTCAGCAATTGCAACAGGGCCTTGATCAGCTGGGGAATTGGGCTGAGAAATGGCAAATGGAGTTTAAAATAGACAAGGGCGAGATCTTGCATTTTGGAAAGTCACACCAAGACAGGGGTTTCCTGGTGAATGGTCGGGACTGAAGGAGTGTCGTGGAACAGAGGGACCTTGGATTCCAGGAGCACGGCTCTCTGAAGTCAGGGAGACGGGGCAGTGAAGAAGGCTTTTGGCACACTGGACCCTTCATCAGTCAGGGCATGGAATATCGAAGTTGGGCAGTTCTGTTGCAGTTGTACAGGATTCAGTTTTGGCCACCTTGCTATGGGAAGGATGTGATGAAACTGGAAAGAGTGCAGACGAAATTTACAAAAATGTTGCCAGAAATCAACTAGACAGTTATAGAGAGAGGTTGGGCAAGCTAAGGCATTGCCTTTAGTGTGCAGGAGACTGAGGGGTGTCCTTATAGATGTGTATAAGATCATGAGAGGCATGGACTGGGTGAATGCACTCAGTCTTTATCCAAGGCTTGGGACATCGAGGATGAAAGGGCATCAGTTTAAGGTGAAAGGGGAAAGATTAAAAGGGAACCCGAGGGACAACCCTTTTCTCCAGAGGGTGATACACATACGGAATGAACGACCAGTGGAAGTAGTCAAGGAGGATACATTTCATAACATTTAAAAGGCACTTGGACAAATACATGGAGACGAACATATTGCAAGGATATGGGTCAAGTGCAGGGAAACGGGGTTAGTGTGGATGGACCAGTTTGGGCCAAAGAGCCAGTCTCCATGCTGTAGAACTCTATGACGCTATGAGTATACCCAGGTGTCCCACAATACAGAAGCAGCTAAAGCAACATGAACACGAGCAGGTACAAATGTGAAACATGCCTGCAGAATTTGGCAGGAAGCCAGCCTGGCCTTGAAGCGAAGGATTCCTGGTACAGGAGCTGTGGTGAGAAGCCCATAGAGAGCTGGGGAAGAAGCTGGAAAGCTCACTCCACTGCTGATAGCCTGGAGGAGCCCCACTGGGATAAGGCAGCTGGGATCCGGTCACCCCAGGGAAAGCTACAGGCTGTGACAGAGCTAGGTCTCCGAAACAATGAGCAGGACAGACGTTGCAGGAAAATCTCACCCACATGGGACTACACCAGTTACAATTGGGAAGAACCCAATCCAGTGAAAGGCGGGTCTCTGGGGATGGGGAGGCAGCCTCAGGTTACATTCACAATGTGGAAGGACAGTGTAGGGAGCTCCAAATAGCTGCATGGGTCCTGTACACCGGCAATACGGAGCAACACACATCAGGCCCTATTAGGAAGTGCCAGGCGCAAATACAATGCCAAGGGAACCCGGGCTCCTGCTAGAATGGGGTAATGTGTGCCTTTGGGGTTCTACCTCCCCAGGGAGATAATGACAGGCCCCACACTGACGCACCCACACCCGCCCACAGATGAGAACTCCCACTGCCTTTCTTCCAGGTAACTTCAGCTTTTGCCCTCAGCCCTGACCCACAGCCGCACTCAGATTCCATGAATCATGTGGTTCCCCAGTGTAAAGCAGCTGATGGTCTCACTCCGTACACAAAAGCCAGTCCAGGCACCCAGCTGGTGGGCAGCACCAAAAAGATCCCATCTCTGACCCAGATACATGTTTGGATGAGATTGACCGACTGTCTGTCATACACAGAGTGGATGCTGAGGAGCAAACCAAATTAATCACCATGTGCCTTAGTCCAGCAGGCCATTCAGCCCTCCCTAGGGAGGGGCATCCATGATGTGATGAAGGCAGCGGTCCTCACTGCTCGAGGGCAGGATAAGGCAGACCTGCAGAGGCGCTGCATAAATGCAGCACAACAACAAGGGGAATGACCCTCCCCTCCCCCTATCAGCTTCATCTGGAAACTCTGGGTCCAATTTGTCTGGAATTTTGGGGCTATGACCTGCACATCTCTTAGCGATGAGAAACTGGGCCCAACCGTTTGTCTCCCATGTATCAGAAAGAAGTAAGGNNAAGCCAACCAAGGAGAATTCCTCAGGAACAAAATTAAAAACAGACTGAGACCAGGAGTGAAGGCTCCTCTCCCATCTTGTCCCACACACACCAGGCTCTCGCAATGGACTAGTCACTAAACCCACAGGCAATACCTTGTTCACTAACATTTATCACAAACTGATGCAAATCATAATGAATGCATCAGAGATACAGTAACCAGAGTAGTGTCTCTCCCCATTAAAATGATTATGTTGCCACCTGACCCACAGGATAAGGGGGTGAGGGACAGGGAAATATGAGGGAAAGCCCACAACAGCAATTAGCAGATGAAAGAAAAGGGAATTCCTTGATGATTTAGCCACAGTATACAAGTCCACTCCCAGGGCAGGAGTGTTACCGGTCAGTATGCTGACTTGGCTAATTTGGAGAATAAACTCAGGATCCTGACCCAACAACTCTCTAATGAGCCTGAGAAAGACTAAATACAGAAAACCCAGAAGAGACCATGGGACAACTCGTGGAAAATTAAGGTTAACCATCACTTAGTGACCAGACGGGAGGGTCATGCCAACGCGATTAACTAGATGACCAACGGCCCAAAAAGAGATGACAGTGAGCAGTAAAACCACACCTTGTGCAGTATCTACGCTAATGGGATGATGAAACAACTGAGGGAGGAGCTCAGGCAGGCCAGCCAAGGGAAAGTCCCAT
>NW_025205114.1:0-4405 GCF_004010195.1 Chiloscyllium plagiosum | reverse complement strand
ATTGTGGACTCGATGGGCTGAAGGGCCTGTTTCTGCTGTGTAGGGATTCTATGATTCATTTCTTTCATATCACTTTTCAGCCATATGATGATAAGTTTGACCAATGTACCTAATGGCTTTCGCTCAGACAGCTGGCTACTCTGACAACAAGCATGCCCAGCGTTTAAAATCAGGTCTGCAATTCATTATATAAGCGTCTTTCCATCGAAATGGATGAGTTGGGGGCAATGTCACAACCTCTTGGCTAAAACACAGATAGACAGCCAAGGTATACTGGCCAAGTAAATCTCCCAAATCACAAAACCCGCACACCAGGCACAGTGCAAACACAGCAGCCAAGTGGTAATGTCATCAGCATAATGTAAAAGGCAGCAGTTCTCCAGGACAGACATATCCCTAACAACATCTCCACCAAACAAAGGAGGGCCCAGACAGGAAGGTACCGGGACCTGTTACACAAATAAACTAACAGTAACAAGCCATCCAAATGGTTGGAAATATTTCAAACTATTGGCCGATTCTCCTAACTGGCCAGAACTACAGAAAGTTCCGGAAAACCATCCAGAAATAACAGAACCAGAGAGGGAGAGATAGAAAGACAGTTTGAAGCAAACCCCATAAAAATGGGAGAGAGGGAGTGTGCAAAACCATTGAGAGAGAGGGAGAAAGAATTGGAAACAACTGGAATAATGTATGTCACTCCTTCAGTCTGTCCATGCTTTAACTCCTGTTTGTCTCAATCTGACACTCCTTCTCTACCTCTCTCTGTCCTTCTCTCTCTGCCTGTCTGTCTCTCTCTCTCTCACTCACTGCCTTTTTCTCACTCTCCCTTTCCCTGTCTCTCTCTGCCCATCTTACTCTCATCTCTTCAAAATTTTCATGTGGACGGCACGGTGGCACAGTGGTAAGCACTGCTGCCTCACAGCGACAGAGACCCGGGTTCAATTCCCGCCTGAGGCGACTGACTGTGTGGAGTTTGCACATTCTCACTGTGTCTGCGTGGGTTTCCTCCGGGTGCTCCGGTTTCCTCCCACAGTCAAAAGATATGCAGGTAAGGTGAATTGGCCATGCTATATTGTCCGTAGTGTTAGGTTAGGGTATGGGTGGGTTGCGCTTCGGCAGGTCGGTGTGGACTTGTTGGGCCGAAGGGCCTGTTTCCACACTGTAATGTAATGTAGTCTGAATTTAGTCGATTCATTCTGTGCGTCTCTGATCACAAATAATTCAAAAGGAATTTCCTTATCGGAACTGGATTATCCTGACCATAAACCCTCAACATGGTCTTCACTGTTGATGCCATCTCGCTCATGTTCACTGTGATTCCGAATACTACGTAGTAGATTTGAATTGCTTTATTTCACAGGTTTTATTACTGCCTGTGTGACATGTTTGAGACGTCTGTCAATATTCAACTACATCTTTGTGTAGTCCAGGCCAGTGAAAATATCTTTGTATTTCAGCCTGTAAAATCCTCACCCCGAAATGATCTCCAAGTGGTAGCTCATGTGCCACTCGCAGCACCTTCTTTCTTTCCCCAACAGGCAAAACAATTTGATGAATTTCTGTCCACGTCTGATCTGCTTCAGTGTGTGCTGATCTCCATATCCGCATTAAGACATAATTTGTTAAGTAATAACACACAGGAATAGATTCATTCTCTTTCTTGCTAAATATTTTTGATATAACTTTTGTAACTCCTCATCTTTCTGCTATAATTCAATCAGCTTAGCAGAGTTAAAAATACGTTCATGTTTTCTTCCTTTCTCCTTCTCTGTTCCACTTATCTGATCAAAAAGAAACTTTCGGATAACTCTACATCAGCTTCCTTATCTGTGCTTTTATCCTGCTTAAACCTGTGCATCTGTGATCTTCTGATCACGCAATCAGGGGAAATTCCTGGATAAACATTCTCCAGGTCTTCAGTTGCCTGCATCTCCACTGCCTTTTCAACTAGTGTAGGCAGCACGCCTACCAGTGAATCAGCTATATCATTTGCAAGGACAAATTTTATTCCTGGAACTGAGGGTTAGGGGTCCATTATTCCTACCACACATTCTCCACTCTTTTCTGGACTCTCTAGCCTCACTTTACTTAACTGAGCACTCTTTTCCTCACTATGAATCCCTGTTACCAGCCCATTTTCTGGCAATAGTCTCTCAAGAGTGCATAAAGCCTCACCCCTCAGCATTACAGACTGAAAAGATCCAGTGTCAATTAATATTGGAACCTCCTTACCAATTACTCCTGGCCTATGTGAATAAACTTTACCCTTTCATGCAAGTTTTTAAATGCAGATTTGGCACGTCCACTTATCCACTTGTACACCCTGAGGCAGTTGCCTACCTTCCCTTATGCTTTTTGTTACGAGTCTAACAAAACTTCCAGGCTTGCCTAGTTATCCTACATCTGGTTTTCTCCCAGCCCAACAACACAGTGATTTTGTGTGGCCCAGTTTATTACAATTAAAACACCATAGTATTTTAACTTATTTGTCCTTCCCCCACCCCCACCCAAGGTTTTCTTTATTACTGTGGTAAATTATCCTTATGATCTACACTGTGATCTACCTTTCCCTTTGCACATGAGGATATCTCTTTGCTCCAATTTCTGTCCCTCAGAGACCAGAACTGGTTCTGGAAGCCAAACCAAGTTTATGGACCAGTTCATAATCATCAGCCATTTCAGCAACTAACCTTGCTGCTTACGCTCTCTGCTCTTCCACCTGAGTTTGCACTACTTCAGGCAGTGAATTCTTGAATTTCTCCAAGTACTAAACTCTCTAAGGGCATGAGAGCTTAGCTTGTATTTTAAAGTATCGAAATTAGTCTGTTTGATCCTTACAAACTCAGTGTAGGTTTGACCAGGATCCCTCATTAGATTCCTGAAAGGTTGCCTAAGCAGATAATTATTTTTTTAACCTCCTCATACTCCCCAGATACATCCTCTGACAGGGATGTGAATACCTCACCAGTCATACCTCCAAGTTTCGTTTGGATCAACAAAACCCACATTGCCTCTGGCCATTGCATTTGTTTAGCCAACGTTTCAAATGAGATGAAAAGGGCATCATATTCTTCTCATCAAATTGAGGCAATGCTTGAACATACTCAAACAAATTCTCACTAGGCTTCTTGCTACCAGGGGCTTGCTCATCCTCACTCTCTTCCTTACTAAGCCCACCCTCAGCCATTATCTCCAGCCATTTACACTGATTTTCCTCTTTAAGTGTCAGGTTTTGCTATTCAAAAGCTCTTTCTTTCTCTCTCCCCTGTTGTCATTCATTCTTTTTACTCTCTGTTCTGCTGCGCTCTCCCCCCCCCCCCTTCCCCCCCTTCTGCATTTTATCGAACGTCAGATGTTTCATTTTGGCCGCCCATTCCTTACCTATCGACGTTAACTCAAGATGTTTCATTTGCAACTGAATTCTTCCATCTCTGATTCTGATGGTTTCTCCAGCAAGTTTAATTGACGAGCTACTGCTGTAATTATCTTTCCTTTCCTTACAGATGCGGTCAGTTCCAGTTCCAGCTTCTCCGTTAATTCTTGCAACTTGGTCTTATTCACTTTTCTTAAAATTTCCAAAGTCACTGCATGCACACCCAGGAAACGTTTGGCGACTGAAATAGCCATTACTATTCTAAGCTTTGTCAACCCAATCAAACTAATACCCGAAATAAAGACACTAGCATCGGCCACTTGCTGTTAAAAATCCAGCAATGAGCCCCCAGTCTGTTATGGACGAGGCCAGACCAATCAAAGCATTCTTATGTAAGCAGCCCAGGGCATAACTTTGTAGTTTGATTTGGAAATTATCCAATGAAAATTAACCGGGGTAATTTAGCTAGGGTGACGACTAGATTTTAAATCAGACAAAAACGTTATTCACAAATTTACACAATGAAACACAAAGAGCAGAATAAAGAACCCGAATAGAATTCAACCTCGCCAGCTTGACGTAATTATGCTATTCCAAATACACACAATAGTCCCAATAATCAAACTTCCTTGAGAAAACGTTATAATGGAACGCATGTTTCCAGTTTGAAGCTGAAGGGCAGAAGAGGGAGAGCATTTCCACACAACTCCCAGTTGATCTTCCCAGTTCAAGACTCAACTGAAAACTGCTCAGCTCAGTTCAACTCAGCTAGGTCAGCTAAAAGAGCTGCCAACTCCCCGTTCATTATCCAGGTCACTTCTAAAGCATGACGACTTTGGCCTGTAGTTTCATCTGTTTACATATAAATAAAAGGCCTCTGAAAATCCCTTTCATGTTTGATCATAGCCTAGCCCCGTTTTATTGTCCCTCTGAAAAACATCAAGGACAGAGTCGACTTGAGCCAATGAACAGCTTTTAGCAAAAAAGACAGGCTTTGTTTGTGACAGAGAAGACAGGCTCGTGTTCTGT
>NW_025205113.1:2054-10088 GCF_004010195.1 Chiloscyllium plagiosum | reverse complement strand
CGATTATTGCCCGCACTCTTTCCGGACTTATTCATTTCTGTCCCTGGCTTATCAAGTGTCCCAGGTACTTAACCTCTTTCTCGACATATTGGAGCTTCTTCTGACTCACTCTTAACCCCTTCTCAGCTAGGTAATTTAACAGGGCATTAGTCCCAAGTAGGACGACCTCCTCCGTGGGTCCGGATAAAAGGAGATCGTCCACGTATTGTATAAGCTTAAGGGCCGGGGACAAGGTTCGTCCCTCCAATAATTGTTCCAGAATCTGCCCGAACAGAGTCGGGGACTCAGTGAATCCTTGGGGGAGCACGGTCCACCTGTACTGCTGTTTTCTGCCAGTATCAGGATCCTCCCATTCAAAAGCAAAAAGATCCCTACTGTCCTTGTCCAGGGGACACGCCCAGAAGGCATCCTTTAAGTCCATAACACTAAAGCAGCCGTGGTCCGGGGGTATTCGCCCCAGAATAGTGTATGGGTTCGGTACCACAGGGTGCCGTACTTGGACAATTTTATTTACTTCCCTTAGGTCTTGGACCATTCGGTAGGTCCCGTCCGACTTCCGGACCGGCAGCATGGGGGAATTGTATCGTGACATACAGGGCTCTACCAATCCATCCTTTATTAGGTCTTCCATAACTGTCTTCAGGCCCTCCCTCCCTTCCCAAGAGATGGGGTATTGGCGCACTCTGACGTCGGGGCTCTGGGGCTTTAATTTTACCTCCACAGGTCGAATTGCGAGTCCCCCCCGGTTCCCTTTGGCGACCCAAACCCTAGGGTCTATCTCTGTCAATCGGGACTCACAAAGGTATGACATGGTAGCGGCTAATTCTTCCTCTTCTCCCACTTCTATTCGTAATCCGAAACGGACTATCAAATCCCGTCCCAACAACCCATAGGGAAGATGGGGGAGGTGAAGGAGTTCCACCTGGAGCTCCTCCTCCTCCAGCCGCAAGGGTTGTGGTTCGAATATTTTTGCACTAAAAACCCCACCCTTAACCCCTGAAATGTTTAATGTTTTAGCTTGGAAGCCAAACCCCCTAGGATGGAGGGGAATTGAGGACCTGCCGGCGCCTGTGTCAACTAAGAAGATAACATCTTGTCTAAATGGGCCCACCCGTAAATTTACCAGGGGGTCCTGGTAGGCCCGTGTTCCGATCCTCCCCTGACTTCCCCAATCCTTTTGTTCACGCTCCATTTCATGCCCCGTCTCGCTTCTCTCCCTCTCCAACTTTTCTTCGACGTTCCTCCTTCCACCCCATAACCTCCCTCCCCCATTCCGGTGGATTTACAAGCTTCCCGTACGGCTGCCACCATCATTTTTGTCTTCTGTTTCTCCCTTATTACATCCCTCTGAACGTAGACCTTCTGTGCTTCCCGTAATAATTCTGCAACATTTTTTTCAGCCCAATCCTCCACTTTCTGTAATTTCTTCTGAATGTCAGACCATGACTTAGTCACAAAGTGCACCTTAAGCATGCCCTTGCCTATTTCCCCATCGGGGTCTAAACCTGAATACTTTCGCATGGACTCCCGCAAACGGTCTAAAAACTCACTCGGGAATTCATCCTTTTTCTATCCAACTTCGAATGCTTTCGCTAAATTCCGTTGTTTGGGCACGCAGGTTTGGATCCCCCTGATTATAAGGCTTCTGAGATCTGTCATATTGGCCCGTCCCCCCGCGTCGTTATGATCCCACCGGGGGTCCTCTAAGGGGTACTTCTGCTCTCCACGCTGAGGGCCGTCCTGATGCTCCCTATCCCAAATGGCCATTGCACTATTCCGGATCATAACAATTTCATCGTAATTAAATAGTATTCTCATCATGGCCTGCAGTTCAGCCCATGTGTATATACTGGGCCCCAGAAATTGGTCCAGTTGTACTCCCACACTGATGGGGTCGTCCAGTAGACGGGGTAGTTCGTTACGGAGTTGCCGGATATCCCCAGAATTTAAAGGTTGTACTACGAACCTAGTCCGTTCGTTCCCAAACGGTACCTCTCGTAAGGGGTTCAGCTGTTCAATATTGTCACTCCTCCCAGCTCTCAATCCCTCTTCTCGGCCTTTCCGCATTTCGAGTCGGACTGATTTCCTAGTGCCTGGGGTGGGTTCTGCGCCCCCTCCTGTGCCCCCCCCCGGGGTCCTGCCCCCCCCCCTGTCCCCCCCCCCCCCCCGAGCAGTCCCTGCCTCACTGGTCGTAGCCTGCTGGGGATCGGATTTATCCGTCGCAGAAGGGAGGTCCGCGCTGGACGCCTGGCCGTGCGCCTGGTCGTGCGCGGGTGGTATATACGGGGGCGGGGCAGACGGTGGCAAACCGTCGGTGAGGATGTCCCAAGACTTCTGGGGCTTCCTCGGGTCTGTTTGGGGAATCAGAGGATAGAGACGCGTGGGACTCTCGCCGTCGCCCTCCAACCAGGCGGCGGCGTATTTGCTCTCTTCTGGGTCAAACGGTTGTTTTCTGTTAACATATACATTTAGGATTTGACACACCCAGTCTTCATCAGACACATACTCGGGCCAAACTACCGACGGGGCGCGGATAGGTTCTTTGGTCCATATAAAACAACAATATTTTATCATGGTCTCTTTCTTTAAGTCCTTAGTTCTACTACTGTCCGTCCATAGACTTAACTTCCGACCTAATGGGCTATCGGGGGGTATTTCTTTCCGAGTTGCAGTCTTCCCTGACTTCTCCTTAGTAAATCTAGAAGTCCGATTTCCCATGGTCTATCTTCGGTCCTGGTCTTAAACGCCTCAGACGTTTTCACAGATGACCGTCAAAACCACAATTTCCTGTGGCTTATCTTCGGTCCTGGTCTTAAACGCCCAAAGCGTTTTCACAGATGACCGGCAAAACCACGCGGCCAACAAGGAAGAACAAAAAAAAACTCTTTCCGTGATCCGTGCACGGAGTTGTCTGGCCTTTTTAAATGTGTGTACCCCCGTGAAAAGTCACTAACCGGTCGTCCCAACACTCGTCCGTGTGTTCCTTTTCCAAGATTCAAAATTATTTTTAAATGAGCCAGGTCACATCCTCTCTTGGCCGACGGCCGACGGACCAAACTGATCAGTGAGAAGTATAAATATATACTAGACGCGTCTTTGTTGTGATCAGGCTTGATCCGTGAGCCGAAGAGACTGCCTCCCCGGCAATAATTATTTCATCCCGGAGGAGCCCCCAATTGTGCGAGATAAGCAGCTGTCCGGCCCCATCTCCGGCACTTTTATTTCCCTTCCCAGGAACAAAGACACGGAGGAGTTTGTCCAAAACTTTTCATTCAACTTTGCAAAGTCGGGTGCAGTGCCTCGTGGGTACACACATGAATAATAATCTCCACACATTATATACACGTAAATGTGGGCTGGGTCTCCTACTGCTGCCTTGACCAATGAGTGCTAGGGTTCCCCACTTTCTCGTGCCCCCTCCTGGCTCTCCTCAGACCATTTTTGAGCTCCTTCCTCGCCTGCCTGTAATGCTGTAGAGCTTAGCTTGTCCCTAGCTTCCTCCACCTTATGTAAGCTACCTTTTTCCTTTTGGCGGGAAGCTCCACCGCTCTCGTCATCCAAGGTTCCTTTATCTTACCACTTCTTGCCTGTCTCAGAGGGACATATTTATTCATCACTTGCAATAATTGTTCCTTAAATAGTCTCCACATGTCTATAGTGCCTTTATCGTGGAACAATTGCTCCCAATCCATGCTTCCTAACTCATGTGTAATCGCATCATAGTTTCCTCTTCCCCAATTAAATATCCTCCCATTTTGCCTAATCCTCTCCTTCACCATAGCTATGTAGAATGTGAGGCAGTTGTGATCACTATCACCAAAATGCTCTCCCACCACAAGATCTGTTACCTGCTCGTTTCCGAGCACGAAGTCTAGAATGGCGTCTCCCCTCGTCGGCATGTCAACGTCCTGAGTTATGAAACCCTCCTGAACGCACCTTACAAAAACAGCTCTATTCAAATCTTTTGCTCGAAGGAGGTTCCAAACAATTTTGGGAAAGTTAAAGTCACCCATTACAACAATCCTACTACATCCACACTTTTCCAAAATCTGCCGTCCTATGCTTTCTTCCATCTCCCTCCTGCAAGTGGGGGGCCTGTAGTAAACCCCTAAAGAGGTGACTGCTCCCTTGCTGTTCCTAATTTCCACCCATACTGACTCGGTAGGCAGATCTTCCTCGAGAATGGAAGCTTCTGTAGCTGTGATACCCTCTCTGATGAGTAGTGCTACACCCCCGCACCTTTTCACCCCCTCCCTATTCTTTTTAAATGCTCTAAACCCTGGAACATCCAGCAACGATTCCTGCCCCTGAGAAACCCATGTCTCTGTTATGGCCACAACATTATAGCACCAGGTACTGATCCATGCTCTAAGTTCGTCACTTTTATTCCTGATACTCCTTGCGTGAAAGCAAACACACTTTAACTGATACCTTGGTTCCTTGCCAGGAAATTCCTTCCCACTAGCTGGTCTTCCTCTTGCTATTGCCTCATCTGCATCAACTCTCACCTTCGGTAAACAGCTCAGGTTCCCACCGCCCTGCCATTCTAGTTTAAACCCTCTGGAACTACTCAAGCCAACCTTCCACGGCGCTAGTGTATCGTTACATTTAGGCAGGATTCTGACTTAGAGGCGTTCAGTCATAATCCCACAGATGGTAGCTTCGCACCACTGGCTCCTCAGCCAAGCACATACACCAAATGTCTGAATCTGCGGTTCCTCTCGTACTGAGCAGGATTACTATTGCAACAACACAACATCAGTAGGGTAAAACTAACCTGTCTCACGACGGTCTAGATGGATTTGATTGGTCCCCTTTCAGTTCAGATGCAACCCGTCCTTCATGTACAGGTTTGTGACTGCACAAATGCTTCACACAATGCTGCACATGTACGTTAAACAGGTGATTGACAGCGGCGCCTGTCCAATATGAGTAGGGGGCGGAAAGATTTACCCACCAAACGCAGAGCAAACGAGGATGAGGCTCGTGCCGGGGCAGACAGGTTAGGGAGAAATTCACTCTGTCCTTACTATTATCAAGCCAGACTGGAAATGAGCTACTTGTCTCTGTCATGGGGCAGACGGAGGCGTCCAGCACAATCCGTGCACAAGGTAAGACTGAAACATTGATAATAATCTCGAGGCAGAAGTGTGGAATGATGGAGAACCTGGACGTTTCTATATCAGTTCGCCCACCCCAAATGTCCCCAGCATTGATATATCGGAATAGCAGGCGGACATTTGGGCCTTCAAGCCTGTCTTTCCCTTCGATATAATGATTGATGGTCATCATACTCAATGCCCTGCTCCAGCTTTCACAACAGCGCATTGTAACCACGACATTCATATTGATACAGGTTTATTAAAAATGCCCAGTTGTGATGAGTCCACAAAAGCAGGACAAATCCAACCCTTACTCCGGTCAATCAATGCTCAACCATCAGCAAAGTGGTGGAAGGGAGGAATAACTGTGCTTTCAGGTTGTACTCAGTCAACAATAAGCAGCTGTCTGATACTGCGTGTTCCTTCAGAGGCACTTAGCTCTTGTCCTCATTACATAATTAATCCAAAATGGATAAAATACTCCATTCACAAGGGAAGGTGAGACTGACTGCCCTTGAAATTAAGGGCGCATCTGAATGACTAAGGCATTGAAGAGCTTTTGCAAAACTGGAGTCAATTGGAATCAAAGGATACCATTGTTAAAATTAGGACGTGGAATCCCTCGTTAATTAATAGCAAACATTCGGAAAACTTCTCCTCACCTCGTAATCTATTCAAACGTGAGTGAGTGACACAGAAATTCTAATTTTCATTACTTAAAGAAAAACAACTTTTTATTTCACTCTATTGCGAAAACTAAACTAAACAATCAATAAACAAAATATTCTTTTCTTTAACTGAACCTAATCTAGTAACATGCTGTTTCAATAACACAGTTGTTAAACATTACATCAACTCCATTTCAAGTCGACACAGTTTGTATGTGCTCCGCTGTTTCCAAGTTCTATCGGCTCATCTCAATTGATTCAGCTTCTTTCATTTTTACAGAGTATATTTTACAGAAAAAGGTACCTTTTGATAGAGAGTGCTTTCTAATTTCTTAGAGAGGGAAGTGTTAGATGGGCAGATAGCTCTCGAGCAATAGCTCTCACTCTAGTTTTCAAAATGTTGGTGTTATATACACTCCAATGACGCGTTAATTTGTATAAATTGATTAGATTCCAGATGCCAAAGCAAAACAGAAATTGCAAACTTATGAACTTCTGGGACCCTGGGCATAATTTAATGTAATTGGTTAAATGTGAATTGTTGTCGAAACAGCAAGAAAAAATCAGGTTTTCACCGAGAAGTGTTACCCGTATCTATTTTGGAACAGCACGTCGCCCAGCCTTTTCATTTAGGGAGCAATGCATGCACTCTTAATTTCCTTCAACATTCAGAAAATACGCTATTTTAAAGTGAACATGTGTGCTTTCAATAATGTAACACACTCCACTTGGTGTAATTATCCAGCCCAAATGCTTGCAATTTCTGAATGTCAATAATCCCAAGCCCAATACATCACTGCAGGGGTCTCGCAGGTTATTGTCTCAGTCCCAATCGTTCTGAGCTGTTTCAATGACTATTGTTCAATCATAAAATAAGCGTTGGTTATTTGACTCACAGAAACATGGAATCCCTGAAACGAGCCAATTTAACCAACAAGTTCACATCTGCCTTCCAAACACTATCCCGCCCAGAATAATCCTTCAGTAACCCTGCATTTCCCATCGCTAAGTATCTAACCCAGACTTCCTTGGATAATTTAGCAATTGCAAATCTTCCTAATCTGCACATCTTTGGGCCGTGGAATGGAAACAATACAAACATGGGGAGATTGCGCAAACTCTACACAGAATATCACCCAGGGCTGCAATTGAAGCAAGAGCCCTAGCCCTGTGAGACAACAGTGGTGACTATTGTGCAAACATGCCACACCTGACTGCATATTATTTAGCACCATTTGAGACTTCTCAGTCACACAAGCGATTCCTGTCCGGACAATGTGGACAATATCAGGCACTTCTGTGATGTTTGAAGAATTTATTTTGAATGAATTAGCTGCTGTAGAACAGGCGGAACATGGAACACATTTCGTATCTTCTGGAATATTAACTTCATCGGAAGGAAGACACAATGGGCATCGTTAAATCATCAATTAAGAAACAGTTAAACTCCTTGGTACAGCTCCACAGTAAGCTGGAATTAAAACCAAAACTTCTAGTTGAGACTTTGGCACACGATGAAGTACAGTAAAAAACAGGCACTTCCTTCACTTATGAACTTGCTGCTGTTTCAGTAGTTTGGATTTTACATCAAATCGCTTCCCACACCAGTGCAGATGAACAGCCTCTCCTCACAGTGAGATGGCGGGAGCACAGTGAGTCTAATTAACCACTTGAATCCAGACCCATTTTGAGAGCAACTGACGGTTTCTCATTCGTGTCAACACGTTGATGGGTCAACAGGTCCTCAGTGCTTCCCACGTTCAGGGTATTTAAAAAATCTTTTCCTATCTGTAGCCTTGCTGTTGTTCAAACAGTGTGGTGGATCAAGTGAATTCTATCCCACACTCGAAACAGAAGAATGGCCTCTACCTCGTCTGACTGTGTTTATTTTCTGACAAGGAAGATTATCTGTTGAATCCCTGTCCACACGTACAAGACACAGTTTCTACACGCTGTGAATGATGCTGTTCCCTTCCATGTTCAAAAGCGAATCATAGTCAAGCAACAATCAATTGGACAACATCATCAGATGCTGAAATGATATTTGATTTTAAGCCTTTGCACTGTAAATCTTCTTCTTCTCATGCCCGGGAAATTTATTGATAAAGGAAAAACAGAAGCATTTTGAAGTCCAGAAAAAAAATACAATAAGATGCAAGAGCAGAAGTCAGCAATTCAACCTATACAGTCTGCTCTCACTATTCAGTGAGATTACGGCTGATCTGATAATCGACGGATACAGTTTCCTGCAATATCAGCTATCC
>NW_025205113.1:0-583 GCF_004010195.1 Chiloscyllium plagiosum | reverse complement strand
GCGGGAAGTCATTTTATAGCCAGCCACCGCCCCCCCCCACCCCCCCCCCCCCCAACCCCGGCCCCATTGGTTTCAGTTTGGAAGTCCACATACGTGTTTTTCTTTCGAGGAACATGAGAATGACAAGGTTCTGATGCGAAGAATGCCTTCGTTTGGCAGGAAGAACAATGTGATTCATGAAAAGCAGAAAAGTAATGGTGAAACAATGGGGGAAGAAAACGTACAGGGATGTGGTTGAATGCTTCTGTTCCTTATGTAGAGACAGGAATCTGCTGGAATCCATTTAAACAGGCAGGAAGTTGGAAGACCACAGCTTGCCAGGCTGCCTCAGAGTTGGAGAAGTCAACGTTTAGCAGGTATCAATTATTGCCGATTGGGACAATCCTTGAGGGACTGCCTCCCGCCTGTTTACCCCTCTGCTTATGTAAACAGAATCCGGTTTTAAAGCGAGTCATGAAGAAAGAATAGTCCAAACGGGTCAATTCGTCATTTTTTGGAAGTTGGGCTCTCCTGAGACCTTCGTCACTTTCAAAAGATGTGTCTGTCTAGGTCCCTCTATGGGTCAAAATGGGGTTCAGTTGTC
>NW_025205112.1:0-10083 GCF_004010195.1 Chiloscyllium plagiosum | reverse complement strand
CCCTCTGACAGTGTGGCACTCCCTCAGTACTGAACCTCTGAGTGTGCGGCACACCCTCAGTACTGACCCTCTGACAGTGCGACACTCCCTCAGTACTGACCCTCTGACAGTGCGGCACTCCCTCAGTACTGACCCTCTGAGTGTGCGGCACTCCCTCAGTACTGACCCTCTGACAGTGCGGCACACCCTCAGTACTGACCTTCCAACAGTGCAGCACTCCCTCAGTACTGACCCTCTGACAGTGCGACACTACCTCAGTACTGACCCTCTGACAGTGCGGCACGCCCTCAGTAGTGACCCTCTGACAGTGCAGCCCTCCCACTGTACTGACCCTCTGAATGTCCGTCACTCCCACATTACTTACCCTCTGACAGTGCGACACTCCCTCAGTACTGACCCCCGGAGTGTGCGGCACTCCCTCAGTACTGACCCTCTGACAGTGCATCCCTCCCACTGTACTGACCCACTGAATGTGCGTCACTCCCTCATTACTTAGCCTCTGACAGTTCGGCACTCCCTCAGTACTGACCCCCTGACAGTGCGGCACTCCCTCAGTACTGACCCTCTGGCAGTGTGGCACTCCATCAGTACTGACCATTTGACAGTTCGGCACTCCCTCAGTACTGACCCACTGACAGTGCGGCACTCACTCAGTACTGACCATCTGACAGTGCGACATTCCCTCAGTACTGACCCTCTGACAGTGCGGCACTCCCTCAGCACTGACTCTCTGACTGTGCAGCACTCCCTCATTACTGACCCTCTGACAGTGCGTCACTATCTCATTACTGACCCTCTGACAGTGCGACACTCCCTCAGTACCTACCCTCTGACAGTGCGGCACTCCCACAGTATTGACCCTCTGACAGTGCGGCACTCCTTCAGTACTGACTCTCTGACAGTGTGTCACTCCCTCAGTACTGACCATCTGACAGTGTGTCACTCTATCAGTACTGACCATCTGACAGTGCGGCACTCCCTCAGTACTGACCCTCTGGCAGGACGGCTCTACTACAGAACTCACCCTCTGACAGTGTGACACTCCCTCAGTACTGACCCTCTGAGAGTGCAGCACTCCCTCAGTACTGTCCCTCTGAGAGTGCGTCACTCCCTCAGTCCTGACCCTCTGAATGTGCGTCACTCCCTCAGTACCGACCCTCTGACAGTGCGACACTACCTCAGTACTGACCCACTGAATGTGCGTCACTCCCTCTGTACCGACCCTCTGACAGTGCGGCACTCCCTCAGTACTGACCCTCTGACAGTGTGGCACTCCCTCAGTACTGACCCCTGTCTGTGCGGCACTCCCTCAGTACTGACCCGCTGACAGTGCGGCACTCCCTCAGTGCTAACACTCTGAGTGTGCACCACTCTCTCAGTACTGACCCCCTGTCTGTGCGGCACTCCCTCAGCACTAAACCTCTAACAGTGCGGCACTCCCTCAGTGCTGACCCTCTGACAGTGCGGCACTCCCTCAGTACTGACTCTCTGACAGTGCAGCACTCCCTCAGTACTGTCCCTCTGACAGTGCGACACTCCCTCAGTACTGACCCTCTGACAGTGCGGCCCTCCCTCAGTACCGACCATCGGACAGTGCAGCCCTCCCTCAGTACTGACCCTCGGACATTGCGGCCCTCCCTCTGTACTGACAGTCTGACAGTGCGGCACTCCCTCAGTACTGACCCTCTGACAGTGCGGCACTCCCTAAGGACTGACCCTCTGACAGTGCAGCATTCCCTCAGTACTGACCCTCTGACAGTGCGGCACTCACTCTGTACTGACCCACTGACAGTGCGGCACTCCCTCAGTACTGACTCTCTGACAGTGCGGCACTCACTCTGTACTGACCCTCTGACAGTGCGACATTCCCTCAATACTGACCCTCTGTCACTGCGGCACTCCCTCAATACTGACCCTCTGTCACTGCAGCACTCCCTCAGTACTGACCTTGTGACAGTGCGGTACTCCCTCAGTACTGACCCACTGAGAGTGCAACACTCCCTCAGTACTGATCCTCAGACAGAGCGACATTCCCTCAATACTGACCCTCCGACAGTGCGGCTCTCCCTCATTACTGACCGTCTGACAGTGCGGCACTCACTCAGTACAGACCCTCTGACAGTGCGACATTCCCTCAGTACTGACCCTCTGACATTGCGGCACTCCCTCAGCACTGACTCTCTAACTGTGCAGCACTCCCTCATTACTGACCCTCTGACAGTGCGTCACTACCTCATTACTGACCCTCTGACAGTGCGACACTCTCTCAGTACTGACCCTCTGACAGTGCGGCACTCCCACAGTATTGACCCTCTGACAGTGCGGCACTCCTTCAGGACTGACTCTCTGACAGTGCGGCACTCCCTCAGTACTGACCCTCTGGCAGGACGGCTCTACTTCAGAACTCACCCTCTGACAGTGCGACACTCCCACAGTACTGACCCTCTGACAGGGCGGCACGCCCTCAGTACTGACACTCTGAGAGTGCAGCACTCCCTCAGTACTGTCCCTCTGAGAGTGCGTCACTCCCACAGTACTGACCCTCTGACAGTGCAGCACTCCCTCAGTACTGTCCCTCTGAGAGTGCGTCACTCCCTCAGTACTGACCCTCTGAATGTGCGTCACTCACTCAGTACCGACCCTCTGACAGTGCGAAACTCCCTCAGTACTGACCCACTGAATGTGTGTCACTCGCTCTGTACCGACCCTCTGACAGTGCGGCACTCCCTCAGTACTGACCCTCTGACAGTGTGGCACTCCCTCAGTACTGACCCCTGTCTGTGCGGCACTCCCTCAGTACTGACCCGCTGACAGTGCGGCACTCCCTCAGTGCTAACATTCTGAGTGTGCGGCACTCCCTCAGTACTGACCCTCTGACTGTGCAGCACTCCCTCAGTACTGACACTCTGACAGTGCGGCCCTCCCTCTGTACCGACCCTCGGACAGTGCGGCCCTCCCTCAGTACTCACAGTCTGACAGTGCGGCACTCCCTCAGTACTGACCCTCGGACAGTGCGGCCCTCCCTCTGTACTGACCCTCTGAGAGTGCGGCACTCCCTCAGTACTGACCCTCGGACAGTGCGGCACTCCCTCAGTACTGACCCTCGCACAGTGCGGCATTCCCTCAGTACTAACCCTCTGACAGTGCAGCACTCCCTCAGTACTGACCTTCTAACACTGCAGCTCTCCATCAGTACTGACCCTCTGACAGTGCAGCACTCCCTCAGTACTGATCCTATGACAGTGCGGCACTCCCTCAGTGCTGACCTTCTGACAGTGCTGCACTCCCTCAGTACTGACCCTATGACAGTGCAGCACTCCCTCAGTACTGACCCTCTGACAGTGCGGCCCTTCCTCAGTACTGACCCTCTGACAGTGCAGCACTCCCTCAGTACCGAACCTCTGACAGTGCGGCACTCCCTCATTACTGACCCTCTGACAATGCGACACTCCCTCAGTACTGACCCTCTGACAGAGCGGCACTCCCACAGTATTGACCCTCTGACAGTGCGGCACTCCTTCAGTACTGACCCACTGACAGTGCGGCACTCCCTCAGTACTGACCCTCTGACAGTGCGACACTCCGACAGTACTGACCCTCTGGCAGTACGGGTCTACCACAGAACTGACCCTCTGACAGTGTGACACTCCCACAGTACTGACCCTCTGACAGGGCGGCACTCCCGCAGTACTGACACTCTGAGAGTGCAGCACTCCCTCAGTACTGTCCCTCTGTGAGTGCGTCACATCCCTCAGTACTGACCCTCTGAATGTGCGTCACTCCCTCAGTACTGACCCACTGAATGTGCATCACTCCCTCTGTACCGACCCTCTGACAGTGCGGCACTCCCTCAGTACTGACCCTCTGACAGTGCGGCACTCCCTCAGTACTGACCCCTGTCTTTGCGGCACTCCCTCAGTACTGACCCGCTGACAGTGCGGCACTCCCTCAGTGCTAACCCTCTGAGTGTGCGGCACTCCCTCAGTACTGACCCCTGTCTGTGCGGCACTCCCTCAGCACTAAACCTCTGACAGTGCGGCACTCCCTCAGTGCTGACCCTCTGACAGTGCGGCACTCCCTCAGCACTAAACCTCTGACAGTGCGGCACTCCCTCAGTACTGACCCTCTGACAGTGCGGCCGTCCCTCAGTACCGACCCTCGGACAGTGCGGCCCTCCCTCAGTACTGACCCTCGGACATTGCGGCCCTCCCTCAGTACTGACCCTCTGATAGTGCAGCACTCCCTCAGTACTGACCCTCTGACAGTGCGGCCCTCCCTCAGTACCGACCCTCGGTCAGTGCGGCCCTCCCTCAGTACTGACAGTCTGACAGTGCGGCCATCCCTCAGTACTGACCCTCGGACAGTGCGGCACTCCCTCAGTACTGACCCTCGGACAGTGCGGCATTCCCTCAGTACTAACCCTCTGACACTGCAGCACTACCTCAGTACTGACCTTCTAACAGTGCAGCACTCCCTCAGTACTGACCCTATGACAGTGCAGCACTCGCTCAGTACTGACCCTCGGTCAGTGCGGCCCTCCCTCAGTACTGACCCTATGACAGTGCAGCACTCCCTCAGTACTGACCCTATGACAGTGCGGCACTCCCTCAGTACTGACCCTCTGACAGTTCGGCATTCCCTCAATACTGACCTTCTGACAGTGCGGCACTCCCTCAGTACTGACCCTCTGACAGTGCGGCATTCCCTCAATACTGACCCTCTGACAATGCGACACTCCCTCAGTACTGACTCTCTAACAGTGCGACACTCACTCAGTACTGACCCTCTGACAGTGCGGCACTCCCATCAGTACTGACCCTCTGACAGTGCAGCACTCCCTCAGTACTGACCCTATGACAGTGCAGCACTCCCTCAGTACTGACCCTCTGACAGTGCGGCCCTTCCTCAGTACCGAACCTCTGACAGTGCGGCACTCCCTCAATACTGACCCTCTGACAGTGCGGCACTCCCATCAGTTCTGACCCTCTGACAGTGCGGCACTCCCTCAGTACTGACCCTATGACAGTGCGGCACTCCCATCAGTACTGACCCTCTGACAGTGCAGCACTCCCTCAGTACTGACCCTATGACAGTGCAGCACTCCCTCAGTACTGACCCTCTGACAGTGCGGCCTTCCCTCAGTACCGAACCTCTGACAGTGCGGCCCTCCCTCAGTACCGACCCTCGGTCAGTGCGGCACTCCCTCAGTACTGACCCTCTGACAGTGCGGCACTCCCTCAGTACTGACCCTCGGACAGTGCGGCACTCCCTCTGTACTGACCCTCGGACAGTGCGGCACTCCCTCAGTACTGACCCTCTGACAGTTCGGCATTCCCTCAATACTGACCCTCTGACAGTGCGGCACTCCCTCAGTACTGACCCTCGGACAGTGCGGCATTCCCTCAGTACTGACCCTCTGACAGTGCAGCACTCCCTCAGTACTGACCTTCTAACAGTGCAGCTCTCCATCAGTACTGACCCTCTGATAGTGCAGCACTCCCTCAGTACTGACCCTATGACAGTGCGGCACTCCCATCAGTACTGACCCTCTGACAGTGCAGCACTCCCTCAGTACTGACCCTCTGACAGTGCGGCACTCCCTCAGTTCTGACCTTCTGACAGTGCAGCCCTCCCTCATTACTGACCCTCAGAATGTGCGTCACTCCCTCAGTACTGATCCTCTGACTGTACAGCAATCCCTCAGTACTGACCCCCTGAGTGTGCGGCACTCCCTCAGTACTAACCCTCTGACAGTGCGGCACTTCCTCATTGCTGATCCTCTGACAGTGCGACACTCCCTCAGTACTGACCCTCTGACAATGCGGCACTCCCTCAGTACTGCCCCCCCTGACTGTGTGGCACTCCCTCAGTACTAACCCTCTGACAGTGCGGCACTCCCTCAGTGCTGACCCTCTGACAGTGCGGCACTCCCTCAGTACTGACTCTCTGACAGTGCAGCACTCCCTCAGTACTGACCCTCTGATAGTGCAGCACTCCCTCAGTTCTGATCCTCTGACAGTGCAGCACTCCCTCTGTACTGACCCTCTGACAGTGTGGCACTCTCTCAGTACTGACCCTCTGACAGTGCAGCACTCCGTCAATAATATCCCTCTGACAGTGCAGCACTCCCTCAGTACTGACCCTCTGATAGTGCAGCACTTCCTCAGTTCTGATCCTCTGACAGTGCAGCACTCCCTCTGTACTGACTCTCAGACAGTGTGGCACTCTCTCAGTACTGACCCTCTGACAGTGCAGCACTCCCTCAGTACTGACCCTCTGACAGTGCGGTAATCCCTCAGTACTGACCTTCTGACAGTGCGACACTCCCTCAGTCCTGACCCTCTGACAGTGCGACACGCTCTGAGTACTGACCCTCTGACAGTGCAGTCCTCCCTCTGTACTGACCCTCTAAATGTGCGTCACTCCCTCAGTACTGACCCTCTGACATGCGACACTCCCTCAGTACTGACCCTCTGAATGTACAGCACTCCCTCAGTACTGACCCCCTGACTGTGCCGCACTCTCTCAGCGCAGAACCTCTGACAGTGCAGCACTCCCTCAGTACTGACCCTCTGACAGTGCGACACTCCCTCAGTGCTGACCCTCTGACAGTGCAGCACTCCCAGAGTACTGACCCTATGACAATGCAGCACTCTATCAGTACTGACCCTCAGATAGTGCGGCACTCCCTCAGTATTGACCCTCAGACAGTGCGGCACTCCCTCAGTACTGACCATCTGACAGTGCAGCACTCCCTCTGTACTGACCCTCAGACAATGCGGCACTCCCTCAGTATTGTTTCTCTGACATTTCGGCACTCCCTCAGTACTGACCCTCTGACAGTGCGGCACTCCCTCAGTACTGACCCTCTGACAGTGCGGCACTCCCTCTGTACTGACCCTCAGACAATGCGGCACTCCCTCAGTACTGACCCTCTGACAGTGCGGCACTCCCTCAGTACTGACCCTCTGACAGTGCAGCACTCCCTCTGTACTGACCCTCAGACAATGCGGCACTCCCTCAGTACTGACCCTCTGACAGTGCGGAACTCCCTCAGTTCCGTTGGAAAGCAGAAGTGTTGCAGTCTGAGGCATGTACACACAGCCATGGCTGTACTGCACCCCTCTCACCCGCCCGCAGCTGACTGTATGTTAGTGGGCTTGACCAAGCTTGCTCAGTCCTGCTTCCCGATGTCCAGGCACGCGTGTTTGCAGCAACCTCAGGGCAGAGGATCAAACTGCCTCAACAGTTCACAAGATCCAACGCCCATGTCACTGCCTCGTGTCCGTCCCGTCCTGCTCGACGCCCGAATACGGCGTTCAGAGGGGCTGACCAATTCCCTGGGCCTTTTGCTGGGCCTGTAGCGTTGTTGACAAAGTGTCCCGCTGCTCTCGAGTCTCCCCATCCTCTGTGAGTTCCCCCCACCCCCGTGCCTGCAGCGCTGCGCCGAGTCTCCACAACACAGCCATTTTGAAACCCCCACCTTTATTCTCCAATCTCTCCCCAGCTTTTCAACCTCCTCCAGCCCCCTAACCATTCTCCCACCCTACAAACTCTGACCCTGTTGAGGATATTCGATCGGAATTACTCCACCATTGTCTGCCTGGCCTTCAGCTGCTTGGGACCCACACCTTCAGAGTACCCTCCCTCATGCTCTCTGCCTCTCTCATAAGCCTTTTTTGACCAAGCTTTAGACCCCTTATCATTGAGTCATAGAGATGTACAGTATGGAAACAGACCCTTCAGTCCAACCCGTCCATGCCGACCAGATATCCCAACCCAATCTAGTCCCACCTGCCAGCGCCCGGCCCATATCCCTCCAAACCCTTCCTGTTCATATACCCATCCAAATGCCTCTTAAATGTTGCAATTGTACCAGCCTCCACCACATCCTCTGGAAGCTTATTCCATACACGTACCACCCTCTGTGTGAACAAGTTGCCCCTTCGGTCTCTTTTATATCTTTCCCCTCTCACCCTAAACTATGCCCTCTAGTTTTGGACTCCCGGACCCCAGGGAAAAGACTTTGCCTATTTATCCTATCCATGCCCCTCATAATTTGGTAAACCTCTATAAGGTCATCCCTAATTGCACGCAATATTCCAACAGTGGCCTAACCTACAGCCACAGCATGACCTCTCAACTCCTGTACTCAATACTCTGACCAATAAAGGAAAGCATACCAAATGCCTTCTTCACTATCCTATCTACCTGCGACTCCACTTTCAAGGAGCTATGAACCTGCACTCCAAGGTCTCTTTGTTCAGCAACACTCCCTGGGTCACTCACAGGATGTGAGTATTGCTGGCTTGGCCAACATTTATTGCCCATCCCTAATTACCCATGGGGCAGTTACAGGTCAACCCCGTTGCCGTGGGTCTGGAGCCACCTGCAGGCCAGACCGGGTAAGGACAGCGGTTTCCTTCCCTGAAGGGAACCAGATGGGTTTTTCCCGACAACGGACTTGTGGTCTTCATTCCACTCTCCACTCCAGATTTCATTTTTTTAATTGAATGTAAATTCCACCATCTGCCGTGGAGGGATTCGAGTCTAAGACCGCTCCCCTGGGAACGTCAGCCGGGTTTCCCAGTTGGGGGTTAATACCACCGGACCATGGCCTCCCCAGTAAACGCATGACCCCCCCTGTCTGGTCTCACCCCCCCCCCCCCCCCCACCCCTCGCAAGCCCATCCAAGCCCTGGAGGGGAGATGGTTGCCCCATTCCCCCCCGCCCCCTCCTCAGGGATGGGGAAGGCGCCACGCAGATTCAGTTTGAGGCTTTGCCTGTCACTGTTCTGCAGAATTGGGCCTACCTGGTCCTCAGAGTAAAGAGGCTTGACCCCCTCCTGGGGGTGTGGGGTGGGAGGGGAGGCAATGGTGTTCCACATTCAGCCAAAAGTGGATTTAAGACACTGCCCTCTCCCCGTCCCCCTTCCCCAAACCCCACCCCCACCCACCCGTGCAATCGGTGGGGATGTTGGATCCTGTGCCCCTGCCCTCCCTGAAATAACTGCACACAAGCCGGTATCCCATCACCGTCTTTATCTACATGTGGAGAGTCTGTCACAATGATCCAGCTCCCTCAGTGCCAGCTCTCTGAATGTCTGTACGTTTTTTATTTTCTTTTTTCTATTTTTTTTTTCTTTTTTTTCTCCATTAACCCCCACACTCCCGCCTAACTGTGGTAGTGCTTATTTTCTCCCCAGCACCCATGGTGTGTGTGTGTGCAGGTGTGAGACACAGTGAGAGACACAAAGTGCACGAATCTTTATTCAATTTCCACCACCAGGATAATAGGAAAACACCTGGGTGGCCAGTGACAAACACTGCCCTTCACATCAAAGGGCAACGCTGTGTGATCAAGAATGTCTGTTCTTGTCTGTCAGCCAGGACTCCCTGATTGGACCAGGTTAACAGCCCCAGTCAGGGAACTCATGCTGTATGGTTCCCCTGGCTGACCTGATTACAATCATTAAATCTCACCCCCTCCCCGAGTTGGAGGACATAGGCCAGTCTTTTCTTTGTAGCTTCTCCTGGGTGTTTTAGCATTGGGTCAGGCTCCTCCAATGCAGCCTCCTATATGGGGTCTGCGTAGCTCACATCTTGCATCTGGATCATCTCAGAAAGAATTCATTCATTTCTTCAGATGTGAAAGGTGTTGAGGCATTGACATCCACAGTGTCGACCTCAGATTTGGAAGTATCTTCGAAGCTTGATGGGCAAGGAGTGCGCACAGGTTCCAAAACAGTCAGGAAGGCAGTCAAGAAGCTGGGCATGTTTCACTCCCACACTGTTTGTGAGTTTATAGCTTTCATATGGTCCATGTGCTTGTTCAGGACCATCACATCTACCCGAACTTTATATGCCACTGGACCTGATTATGCATCGTCCATATCTCTTACCCATGCAGAACCATTCCCGAAGTCCCTAAATCCAACTTTGTCTCCTGAAGTAAGCTGTCTCTCTCGCTCAGCAAAGTCTTGTGTATGGCATTATAGTTCCTGATATTTCACTCTCCCCTCCCAGATCCAGGAAGATCAGATTTAACCTGGTGCAGGGTCTTCTCCCCATTAACAATTCTGCT
>NW_025205111.1:0-10082 GCF_004010195.1 Chiloscyllium plagiosum | reverse complement strand
TCAGATAATGCACTGAAGGTGTGAAGTTAAAATCTGTCTGTGTCCCAATGCTAGATCAGACTGATTCTGTTTCTAAAGTGGGATTTACAAAATTTTACATGGATTTATGCAGTTTTTGAGCAAAATAAAATATAATTCTGTGTCGTAAAATTCTGCTCCGCAACCATATGATGAAGAAGCAGCGTTTTGAAAGCTAGTGCTTCCAAATAAACCTGTTGGACTTTAACATGATGTTGTGTCATTTTTAACTTTGTCCACCCAGGACCACACATCATATTTTAACAGGTCAAGTATCTCAATGAATAGTTCAACAATGACTCTTCACAACAGTCTCTCCTGCTTGAGGCTCTTGGAGGTCCTTGACTGTTAATGGATAAAAGGAGAATTGTCTTCATTCAGCTCTCCAGTGCCATAGCTCCGGTGACCTCTTCCCCCTTGCCCCATTTCTGCCTTGGGATAATTTTTATTTCTAATGATTCTTAAGCTCTTCAAGTAATTTAAAATGTCAAGACATTGCAGTAATGTTTTGGCAGTTAACAACTCAATGTACATGATCTCCCAAGTTTGTATCAGGGGAGTGAAATTTCCATCAGGTGGATCTTGAATGAAGTGATCTTCAAAGTGTCTTCCCATTGCCACTGTTGTAACGTCTGCCTGTTATTAATGTCTCAGTGATTAACCTGGATTACTGTGTAAACAAATCAATGAAGAGCAATCAAATTTAAACTTTACTCTGTCATGAGGCAAGATTGGGAACAGACTGTTGAGTGATCAGTCATGATATTAATGAATGGGGAACAGGCTCAAAGAGCTGTATAGACTATTCTTGATTCTCTTTTCAATGTGTTTCTCTGTCCACAGATGTTGAGTTTCTCTGAATGATACATCGAGAGCCAGTCTCCTGCCCTTATTATCCAAACTTCCCCTACCAGAGCCCACTACCTCCACCCCATGAGCCCCATTTTCTCTCCCTTTCTCTCGTAAACATTCCTAGTGGCCTAGGTCCCATGATGATACAATATTAGAGTCATAGAGTCATAGAGATGTACAGCATGGAAACAGACCCTTCGGTCCAACCCATCCATGCTGACCAGATATCCCAACCCAATCTAGTCCTACCTGCCAGCACCCGGCCCATATCCCTCCACACCCTTCCCATTCATATACCCATCCAAATGCCTCTTAAATGTTGCAATTGTACCAGCCTCCACAACTTCCTCTGGCAGCTCATTCCATACACGCACCAACCTCTGCATGAAAACGTTGCCCTTAGGTCTCTTTTATATCTTTCCCCTCTAATCTAATCTAATCTAATCACCCTAAACCTATGCCCTCTAGTTCTGGACTCCCTCACCCCAGGGAAAAGACTTTTTCTATTTATCCTATCCATGACCCTCATAATTTTGTAAACTTCTATAAGGTCACCCCTCAGCCTCCGATGCTCCAGGGAAAGCAGCCCCAGCCTGTTCAGCCTCTCCCTGTAGCTCAGATCCTCCAACCCTGGCAACATCCTTATAAATCTTTTCTGAACCCTTTCAAGTTTCACAACATCTTTCCGATAGGAAGGAGATCAGAATTGCACACAATATTCCAACAGTGGCCAGACCAATGTCCTGTACAGCCATGACATGACCTCCCAACTCCTGTACTCAATACTCTAACCAATAAAGGAAAGCATACCAAACGCCTTCTTCACTATCCTATCTACCTATGACTCCACTTTCAAGGAGCTAGGAACCTGCACTGCAAGGTCTCTTTGTTCAGCAACACTCGCTAGGACCTTACAGTCATTGTTTTTACCTTACCATTAAGTGTATAAGTCCTGCTAAGATTTGCTTTCCCAAAATGCAACAGCTCACATTTATTTGAATTAAACTCCATCTGCCACTTCTCAGCCCATTGGCCCATCTAGTCCAGATCCTGTTGTAATCTGAGGTAACCCTCTTCGCTGTCCACTGTCCACTACACCTCCAATTTTGGTGTCATCTGCAAATTTACTAACTGTACCTCTTATGCTTACATCCAAATCATTTATGTAAATGACAAAAAGTAGAGGGCCCAGCACCGATCCTTGTGGCACTCCACTGATCACAGGCCTCCAGTCTGAAAAACAACCCTCCACCACCACCCTCTGTCTTCTACCTTTGAGCCAGTTCTGTATCCAAATGGCTAGTTCTCCCTGTATTCCATGAGATCTAACCTTGCTAATCAGTCTCCCATGGGGAACCTTGTCGAAAGCCTTACTGATCACATCTACTGCTCTGCCCTCATCAATCTTCTTTGTTACTTCTTCAAAAAACTTCATCAAATTTGTGAGACATGATTTCCCACGACAAAGCCATGTTGACTATCCCGAATCAGTCCTTGCCTTTCCAAATACATGTACATCCTGTCCCTCAGGATTCCCTCCAACAACTTGCCCACCACCGAGGTCAGGCTCACTGGTCTATAGTTCCCTGCCTTGTCTTTACCGCCCTTCTTACAGTGGCACCACGTTTGCCAACCTCCAGTCTTCCGGCACCTCACCTGTGACTATCGATGATACAAATATCTCAGCAAGAGGCCTAGCAATCCTTCTCTAGCTTCCACAGAGTTAGAGGGTACACCTGATCAGGTCCTGTGGATTTATCCACCTTTAACCATTTCAAGACATCCAGTACTTCCTCCTCTGTAATCTGGACATTTTGCAACATGTCACCATCTATTTTCCTACAGTCTATATCTTCCATACCCTTTTCCACAGTAAATACAGATGCAAAATATTCATTTAGTATCTCCCCCATTTTCTATGGCTCCACACAAAGGCTGCCTCGCTGATCTTTGAGGGGCCCTATTCTCTCCCGAGTTACCCTTTTGTCCTTAACATATTTGTAAAAACTCTTTGGATTCTCCTTAATTCTATTTGCCAAAGCTATCTCATGTCCCCGTTTTGCCCTCCTGATTTCCCTCTTAAGTATACTCCTACTGCCTTTATACTCTTCTAAGGATTCACTCGATCTATCCTGTCTATACCTGACATATGCTTCCTTCTTTTTCTTAACCAAACCCTCAATTTCTTTAGTCATCCAGCACTCCCTATACCTACCAGCCTTCCCGTTCACCCTGACAGGAATATACTAACTCTGGATTCTTGACGGCAGTCACCATCTCCCTCTCCTCCTTGGAGTGATCCTAAGCGATGAAGAGAATCCTAGCCTTTAATTGGTGGGTGAAGCATCCTCTACCAGAGTCCTTGATCTTAAGGAAGGCCTGACAATTCTGGTAAGGCACCTGCCAATGGTCCATGACCAGTTTCACCAACATTCATGCACCAGCTAGGTTCAATGTTAGTTGTTCGAACTAAACCTGTCATATCCAGTCACCTTAAAATGTTCTTTAATAACACAAAATATATAATTGTTGAAAAGAATTCATGATTTTTTTCCACATGAAAATGTGATCTTGACATTACAGGAAGAGCCATTAACATGAAAACCTTTGAGAAACACAAATGTAAGTGATTGAGAATTTAATTAACTCAACTTGACAACACTTGATCTATAGGCTTTAATACAAAGGGCAGACCACAGTAGATGATTCATTTTTATTCTCTCAATTAAGAAAACCTGCACTTTTCAAAATATTTTAATTATTTGTATATGGAAATGTTTGTAATTATGCAATGTGTTCATGAGCTTCCACTTCGATTTTGTTTTCACTATTATCTGTAAATAGGATATGCATTATGATGGCTTGCTTTTATAGGTATGATCATCACACTTTATGACTGGTTATCAGGACTTTTTTTTTCAATAAGCCAGTTACAAATGATAGAAGTTCTCGAGATGAGTCTCTGAACTTGAAACATTAACTGTACTTTCTCTCTCTCCAGAGTTGCCAAGTTTCTCAGAAACAGAACTTCGGATCTTGTTTCAGATTTCCAGCATCCACAGTACTTCATTTTATTTCATTCTGTAAATGGTCTGTGTTTACTCTTAGAATTGTACAAAACAGGAACCGGCCCTTCGGCCCATGTGCCGAACATGGCGCTAAATTAAACTAATCTCTTCAGTCTGCCCTTGGTCCATATCCCTCCATTCCTTGCATATTCACGTGCTTATCCAAAAGTCCCTTAAATGCCTCTCTTGTATCTGCCTCCCCCACCACCCCTGGCAGCGCACTCCAGACTCCTACCACTCTCTATATAAAAAACTTGACCCCACATCCCCTTTGAACTTTCCCGCTCACCTTAAATGCATGCCGCTTTGTATTAGGCATTTCAACTCTGGAGAAAAAATTCTGACCGTCAAACCTATGCCTCTCATAATTTTATAGACTTCTTTCAATTCTCCCCTCAGCTTCCACTACTCCAGAGAAAACAACCCAAGTTTTTCTAGCCACTCCTTATAGCTCATACCCTCTAATCCAGGCTGCATCCTGGTAAACCTCTTCTGCACCCTCTCCAAAACCTCCACATCCTTCCTGTAATGTCGTGGCCAGAAGTGAACACAGTGCTGTACGTGTCTTACAAAGTCTTACAAAGTCTTACAAAGCTGCAACATGACATCCTGACTCTTGTACTCAATTCATGCCCTATGCCATTTCTCCCACCCTATCTACTGGTATTGCTACTTTCAGACTTGACCCCCAAGATCCCTCTGTACATCAAAGCTGTTCAGAGTCCTGTCATTAACTGTATACTTTTCATTAACATTTGCTCTCCCAAAGGGCAGCATCTCACACTTGCCCAGATTAAACTCCATCTGCCAATTCTTTGCTCATATCTGAAACCGGTCTATATCTCGCTGTATCCTTTGACAACCTTCTACACTATCCACAACTCCACTGAACTTTATGTCATCATGCAAACTTACTAACCCACCCATCTACATGTTCATCCAAGTCATTTATATACATCACAAACAGCAGAGGTCCCAGTGTGGATCCCTGTGGAACATCATTAGTCACGAACCTCCAATCTGAAAAACACCCCTCCACCACTACTCTCGGCCTTCTGTGGGCAAGCCAGTTCTGAAGCAACGTGGACAAGTCTCTATGGATCACATGCATCTTAATCTTCTGGGTGAGCTGACCATGAGTTTTCTGGAATAGGTTTCTCAAAGGGGATGGTAGGACCCTAAGTTAGAGTCACAAGCTGAAATGTTACCACAAGCCTGAGACTGCTGTGTAGCAGTGCTCCCATCTAACAGGCCCCTCTACCCATGGCCTCCAAATCCCATATTCTCACTCTTCACCCAGAGCTCTCAACAAGTTTCAAACCGGAAAACAGGTTCACTGTGAGAGAAAGTTTGGGAAGTGTTATTCAAGGGAGAATAGCAATGAAGGATTTCTTTTTGATGTGTTCTTCCAAACCTGTTGTGATACGTAATTTAGCAGAAACCTTGCCCTGCATTTCACACAGAGGCAGAAGTAGGTTAGATAGTAGGTGTGCTTGGAGTGTTTCACTAAAGCACAATGTGCCAGGGATTAATGATATTGTCACCTGCGCACAATTTTCACAGAGGAGGCTTCTCAGGTAGGATGGTGACCTATCCCATCATATTGGGTAGCTAATTAGAGATGTTGAACAGACATGTTGGGTGGCAGAGGTACTGCCTGTTTAAGGCATGAATGTAATGTGTATCTGCAATGTTGGTCCCCACACTGGGTTTGCACCAGGAGTGAGGCAGCTGCACTCTTTGACTGCACAGACAGCTACATTGAAGAGAAAATGAGGAACCAACAACCAGCACACAGATGCTGACTTCCCCCAGCCTGTAGCAGAGGATTGGGAACACAGACTGAGAGAGCAACATCTTGGTGTACAGCTCATGCATTAAGGTGCAAGGAAAAGGTGGTAGCAGAGACTGGATCTGATTGTGGGGCTCACTTATCAACGGTAGGGGAGGGTTAATGGAAAGAAGCAGTGCAGGGTGACAGAAAACAGAGGTCTCGGTGTATGTGGAATGAGAGTCACTAATCACAATAATCAAGCGCAGCATCAAAGGATCAGGTTCCTGAGCATGTCAGAGCTTGGGTAATCAACTCTTGTGAAAGGAAATAAAGGATATTTCAACTATGGGATTGGGAGTGGGGCCTGGAAATTATCAGGGTGTGTTTGGGGTTAGGTGGCTTCTGCTGTTGGGAGGAGGGAATTTAATGCAGCCCTGACTTACTACTTGTCTTGTGGAGTCATATTATCTCTCTCCCTCTCTCTCTCCCTCTCCCTCTCCCTCTCCCTCTCCCTCCCTCTCCCTCTCCCTCTCACTCTTGCTCTGTCTCTCTCTCTCTCTCACTCTCTCTCTCTTTCTCTCTCTGTCTCTCTCTGTCTCTCTCTATCTCTCTCTATCTCTGTGCGGGCCATTTCATAGTCTTGGAAATGAACCCAAATCACTCACTGAGATTCCAGGACTTAGTCTCCCAAAGACCATTCTGGAAAGATGGCACAAAAGGGCACCCCTTAAGCAAGAGGCACAAACAGTCCAAGCACAACAGACAATCTCTTAAAATGTAAGTCAGGGGTCACCCTCTTCAGAGCAGCAGTGCTCCCAAGAGATTTATCTGTCAAGTCAGATGAGACATAAGCACTCCAGGAGAACACCCTTTACCAGCAAACAATGGCATACTGGTATTATTACTCAGTTAGAGACACAGCCTGTTTCGCTGGGGACCAGTGCTGGTAGAATTTAAGTACAATTAATAAAATCTGAAATATGGATAGTGTATGGTGACCCCCATGAAAAAACTGTCTGTTGTCAGAAAAATCTATTTGATACATTAACGACCTTTAAGAAAGGAGGTCTGGCATCTTTATCTGGCCTACATATATCGCCACATCCACAGTAATGTGATTGAAGAACAAGACATGAACTTACTGAAACCATTCAATGAGATTATGGCTAATCTGAAACTCCTCATTACACTTTACTGCCTTTTCCCCACAACACTTATTTCCCTTATTGATCAAAAAAATCTATCCATCTCAGCTTTGCAGATACTTAATGACCCGAACAGAGGTTTATAAGATCACGCAGAGCATGAATAAGGTGAATAACAAAGGTCTTTTTATTAAGGTGGGGGAGTTCAAAACTAGAGGGAATAAATCTAAGGGGAGAGGAGAAAGATTTGCAAGGGAGCTGAGAGGCAACTTGTTCATGCTTGGAATGAACTGCCAGAGGAAGTGGTAGATGCTGGTACAATTACAGCATTTAAAAGACATTTGGATGGGTACATGAATAGGGAAGGTTTGGGGGGATGTGGCCAAATGCAGGAAGGTGGCAGTAGTTTAGTTTGGGAAATTTGGTGGGTGTGGACGAATTGGACGGAAGGGTCTGTTGCCATGCTTTGTGACTTCCATGACTCTATGACCCAGCGTCAACAGATGAAGAATTCCACAGATTCGTTACTGTCTGAGAGAAGAAATTGTTCCTCATCTCTGCCTTAAATGCCTCACCCCTTATTCTGACATGATGCCCTCTGGTGCTAAACTCTCCAGTAAGGGGATACAATCTTTCTGCACCTACCCTGTCAAATCCCCTAAAAATCTTATATGCTTCAATAAGCTCACCTCTTCTTCTAATCTCCAGTAGGTACAGGTCCAACCCACTCAACCTCGCAGAAGTCAATCCCTCCATACCTGGTACAAATCCAGTAAACCTTCTCTGGACTGTCTCCAATGTTGGCATATCTTTCCTTAGAGAAGCTACCCAAAGTCATTCAAACCATTCCAGCCATGGTTTGATTAGTGCCTTCTACAGTTTCAGCAAAACATTCCATTTACCTTCCCTGTTACCTGCTGAACTTAGATGCTCGCTTGTTGTGATTCATGGCTGAGGGCTCCCGAATCCTTCTGTTCTGCAGAATACAGAGTTCAGGTGTGGTTGCATCTGCAACAGTGTCAAGACAACTTTAGACAAAAATAGAAATTGCTGGAAAAGCTCAGCAGGTCTGGCAGCTTCTGTGGAGAGAAATCAGAGTTAACATTTGCCAGACCTGCTGAGCATTTCCAGCAATTTCTATTTTTGTCTAAAGTTGTCTTGCTGCAGTTGTGGGTGAGACCACACCTGTGGGTGGGTGGGGAGGGTGGGTGTGGGAGTGGGGTTATGGTTAGGTGGAGTGGGGACCGTGCGATAGGATTAAGGTTAGGGTTAGTGTTATGGTTAGGTGGAGGGGATGCATATGATAGGGCTAGGGTTAGGGTTAAAGTAAAGGTTAGAGCTAAGTTCCTGTGATAGGGTTAGGGTTAGGGTTGAGGTTAGTGTTAGGTGGGGGGGAGCCATGTGAGAGGGTTAGTGTTAGATTTAGGGTTAAGGTTAATGTTAGGTGGAGGGGGAACCATGTGATTGGGTTAGGGTTACATTTAGGATTAAGGTTAGTGTTAGGTGGGGGGGGGGAACCATGTGATAGGGTTAGGGTTAGGGTTATGGTTAGGTGGAGGGGGTCAATGTGATTAGGGCTAGAATTAGGGTAAGGATTAGGGCTAAGCTCCTGCAATAGTGCTAGGCTTAGGGTTAAGGTTAGTGTTAGGTTGATGGGATCCATGTGATAGGGTTAGGGTTAGAGTTAGGGTTAAGGTTAGGGTTAGCGCTGAACTCCAATGATAGGCTTAGAGTCAGGGTATAAACTGAAAGAACTGCGGGTGCTGTAAATCAGAGCCAAAAATAAATGTTGCTGGAAAAGCTCAACATTTTCTATTTTTTGCTCTGAGTTACAACATCTACATTTTTTTTCCAGTTTTTACAAGACATCTCTCCTCTGGTGTTCAAATCCCCTTTCAGGGAAGATGAACGTTCCATTGGTGATAACATTCAATCCTGTGGAAGGTTGAGGACGTGCAGTGACTTACAGCCAAAGGTAAGGATTTTATATCTGAAGTGTTGAGCTGAGTTGTAATCCGACAAGTAGAGAGGTCATTGCCAATGGGACGAGGTGAGCAATGGGATGAACTGAGCTGACGTTTGGATGAGCTGAGCCAATCAAAGCTCACTCCGAGTCAATGCTGTAGGAGTTTATTTGCTGTCATATAAAAGGTAAAAGGGAGAAGAGTTGAGTTGCAGAAGGGGCTGTGAGAATAGGTAAATGTCTTTCAGGATAAAAGTGACATTGCAACACTATGTTCAAAATGAATGAATTGGCAGCAGCTACAAAGATCAACTCACTTTTCTGTAAAAATGTGCGACACTGGACGGATTTCTATATAATTAAGTGGTGTGTTGTGTTAAGATATGCCAGTTGCCTATCTACGCAGATTTCTGGACCCAAGCATTAGGAAGTGCTGGACCAGCCCTTAACCCAGGCCCCGCCTCATTACAAAGCTCCTTCTTAAACATTATCAATCAGTCCACGCTGATCTCTTGTAGCCTCTAACATTTTCATCACTGTTGAAGAGAATTTTACGTTTCTTCCAGAGAGTTGATACACTATGGAATTCACTTCCTCCGAGTGCATATAACATAATCACCCTGTCTGTCATGTGCACAATGTTAAGTGCAGTGAATAGTTTGTAATGTCACCACTCGGTGCCATCTTAAGTACAGAGTACCTGGGTACAGATACTTTAAGTGTTGTCACAGAATTGGAATAGTAAAATAGTAAAACAAATAGATTAAGATGGGAATACAGAGTTTAAAAGTCCAGATGAGAATAAAAAGAGTTTATAAAGTACACAAGTTCTCGTCCTTTTCCAACATGAGTCCGTGACCATTGGGCTTCAGAACACGAAGCCAAACTGACTCTATGCACTGGCCTTCCCCATCCACAACTCACTCTGCTCCCCACTCCGGGACCCATTTTGCTCGAAGACTCGCTCTGCTCCCCACTCGGGACACATTCTGCTCCAGGACCCGCTCTGCTCCCCACTCCGGGACTCGCTCTGCTCCCCACTTCGGGACTCACTCTGCTCCCCACTCCGGGACTCGCTCTGCTCCCCACTTTGGGACTCACTCTGATCCACACTCCGGGACTCGCTCTGCTCCCCACTCCGAGACTCGCTCTGCTCCCCACTGCGGGACTCAGTCTGCCCCCCACTCCGGGACTCACTCTGATCCCCACTCCGGGACTCACTCTGATCCCCACTCACAGACACACTCTAATCCCCACTCCGG
>NW_025205110.1:8354-10082 GCF_004010195.1 Chiloscyllium plagiosum | reverse complement strand
CCTGTCTTAAGCTGCGAAATGACTGACATTCCACAGCCATACAATCACAGGAGCACAGACTCTGTACCGTCACAAATACAGCACTGTAGATAGTAGTCCCACTTTCTGACACAAGACCCGTAGCCGGGAATGTTATGGCATTTCAAGTGCACGACCATGTATTTTCTTCAACGGTTGTGAGGTTATCTGTGACAACTCCCCTCACAGGAAGTGCATCCCAGCCCCAACACCCCCTGGGTTAAGAAATGCAATCGTCAAATTCTCACTAAACATCAAACCCTTCACTTTAAAAATGTGCTCTCCTGTTCCTGAACATTTGAATAAAAGGAACAGCTGCTGTCTAACCACGCTCTCCATGTCCCTCCTAATCTTATCCTTCTGAATCATATCCCCTTCAGCCTTCACTGCTCCAAAGTAAACAACCCAAGCTTACCAGCCTTTCTGATATGCTCCATCCCGGGGAACATCCTGGTGAATCTTTACTGCACCCCCTCCAGAACAATCACATCCTTTCTGTAATGTGGATCCCAAAACTACACACATTATTCCATCTTGAATTAACAAAAGTTCTGCATAGCCCTTACAATCTATACCTTGATGAACAAACGCTATGTTTAGTGTCGCTATGCTTTGTCAACTTTGTATGATGGTGCCCCTGGTAGTGATACTAAGGGTCTGAGTGGGATGTCTGGTTTGTGTACTTTAGGTAATCCATAGAATCTGGGGGTGTTGCTGCTTTCCGGTTTCATTCTTTGTAGGTCAGCTCTGGTTATCTGTCCGTTTTTTTACAAACTGGCCAAAGAACTACAACAGAAACTAAAACACCTGGTCAGCGGATCCAAACACTCTATACAATCAACACAGGAATTCTTGGACATCATCAGAAATATACACATAGACAAAGAAGAAACCATGATATAATTCGACGTGACGGCACTGTTCACTTCGATTGACAAAATTCTAGCCAGAGAAACAATAGCCAACTTACTGGACATACAGAACAGAAAACAGGACGCTGAACCTATCAACAAAGACGGCATACTTAAACTACTGGACTTGTGCCTCACAACACACTTCACATTCAACAACCAGATTTACGAACAAATCAACGGACCACCCATGGGATCACCAATCTCGGGACTTATAGCAGAGGCAGTTATGCAAAGGTTAGAACAAACAGTCATACCACAAATTCAACCCAAACTCTGGGTCAGATATATCGATGACACGTTTGTAATAATTAAAAACACGGAAATAGAAAAAACACACTGGATCATCAATGCCACACTCACAGGAATCCGATTCACGAGAGAAGAAGAAAAGGATAGCCAACTCCCATTCATAGACGTGATGGTACAGAGAACACCAGAAGGAGAATTCACTACAAGAGTATACAGGAAAGCCACACACACAGACGAAGTCCTAAACTATGAAAGTAACCACCCCAACACACACAAACGAAGCTGCATCAGGACACTATTCAAAAGGGCCACAACACACTGCAGTACACCAGAACTGCAAAAAAAAAAGAAGAGGAACACCTATACAAGGTATTCGCCAAAAACGGAGACCCGCTCAACTTCATCAACAGATGCCTAAGAGAAAGACCACGGAACGAGGACATACCACAACCAAAAGACTACCCACACTACCATACATCAGGAGCATCTCAGAACTGACAGCCAGACTACTGCGACCCCTAGCACTCATAACGGCACACAAACCAAC
>NW_025205110.1:6285-7410 GCF_004010195.1 Chiloscyllium plagiosum | reverse complement strand
CAGTATATTATTTCTCAGATTGGGTCACCGAAACAGTACTCAATACTCCAGGTACAGTCTCATTAACACGCTGTGAACCTGCTTCAACATGTCCTTCCATCTATATTCTGATTCTCTTAAATGAATGTGAATATAACTTTCCACTTACATATACTTCTCCAAATACCCTTCGCATTAATTTACTTACAAACCCATTGCATGAGTTGTCATAGAAAGCCTTCTGAAAATCCAAATATTCCATTTCTATGGTTCCTCATTATCTATGTTGCAAGAAAAAAGATTAAGTAATTCCAAAGTTGGTTAAGTATGATTTATTTGTCAGAAATGCATGCTGATTCCCTCCAACATTGCTGTTAATTTCTAAATATTTAAGATGTGGTATGTGGTAGATTCTAACAGTTTTCCTACAGAAATCAAATTAATTGGTCTGCAGTTTTCCACACTATCTCTTCTTCGCTTTGCAGTTGCTTGGATTCATTCCATTCACCGACCGTGCTTGGATCACATTCATTCCCTTACATTTATCAACAATGGCGTCCGATCTCTGCAGAATGTACCAGAAAATAAAACACAGCAATCGACAGCACAATTAATAATTCTCTTGCTGATTTATTGCTAATATTTTGAAATGAAGCACATCTGGTTTGTCAGACTTAGCAATGCTCAGTCCAGCTATATTTTCAACTACTACCTTGTTACTGATATAAATTGACTTCATGTCTTTAGCTTCACAAGATCTGTATGATCACTTGGTGTTACTGGGTGATTTTCTGGATCTTCCGCCATGAAGTCAGATGCAAAGTAACTGGTTGATATCTCGGCCATTTCTTGTTCCTAACAATAAATTCACCTCTCCCGATAACAAAGTTCGACATTTGACCTTGTATTATTTTGCTTTCTTTGAAATACAGATTGTTAATTTATGCATTTTTCGCGTTCTTAAAATGCCAACATTGTGGAAAAGGCTGGTGGTCCCAACATCTCCACACTGCCCTTCCGAAGAGTAACCCACGCAGACCCATTTCCATACAAGTCTACATTTACCCCCGGACTAATATACACATCCATGAAAGCTATGGGGCGAGTTAGTAGGGCCAATTAATTAGATCTGCGCATCTTTGGACT
>NW_025205110.1:3631-5995 GCF_004010195.1 Chiloscyllium plagiosum | reverse complement strand
AAGTTTGTGTGAAGATTTGTAGCTCGGGTGCTCGTTGTTGTGTTTCTGTTCGCCGAGCTGGAAGTTTTTGTTGGAAACGTTTCGTCCCCTGGCTAGGCGGCATCATCAGTGCTTGGGAGCCTCCTGCGAAGCGCTTCTTTGATGTTTCCTCTGGTGTTTATAGTGGTCTGTCCCTGCCGCTTCTGGTTGTCAGTTTCAGCTGTCCGCTGTCGTGGTTGGTATATTGGGTACCCAGCACTGATGATGTCGCCTAGCCAGGGGACGAAACGTTTGCAACAAAAACTTCCAGCTCGGCGAACAGAACCACAACAACCTATTGGACTATAATCTAGTGTTTTCTTGGACACAGCACTGATCCCTGTGGTACATCATTGGACACGAGTGTCCAGTCACACAAACAGCCTTCTACCACCATGCTCTCAATGCTAACACGAAGTTGATTTGGATGCAACGTGGCAAGTCTCTAATGAGTCTTAACTGTTCGCTGGTTATTCTATTCCAATCTACACACTTGTACAATATCTGCGGAGTTTCCCTAATCTTGCACTTCCAGTAGGTGTCCATGCCTATGTGTTAGTCAGTCCCATTCAAGTGATGGATTTGCTTCTTATTGATGTCTTAAATAGCCTGTCCCTTATCCTGCCATTATTGGCATTAAATGTAGAGTAAACAGCCATAGAAATATCTTGTTTATTTTCACCTTGTCATATGTTTAACAAATTTTATAAATTTCACTGCGATCACCTCTCATTCTTTGAAAGTGTAGAGAACACAGACTGAGTTTCCTCATCAGGTAATCTAGCCATCTGAGGGATTAATCTGCAGAATGTCCATTGCACCTCCTGTGTGGTCAGTATATTATTTCTCAGATTGGGTCACCGAAACAGTACTCAATACTCCAGGTACAGTCTCATTAACACGCTGTGAACCTGCTTCAACATGTCCTTCCATCTATATTCTGATTCTCTTAAATGAATGTGAATATAACTTTCCACTTACATATACTTCTCCAAATACCCTTCGCATTATTTTACTTACAAACCCATTGCATGAGTTGTCATAGAAAGCCTTCTGAAAATCCAAATATTCCATTTCAATGGTTCCTCATTATCTATGTTGCAAGAAAAAAGATTAAGTAATTCCAAAGTTGGTTAAGTATGATTTATTTGTCAGAAATGCATACTGATTCCCTCCAACATTGCTGTTAATTTCTAAATATTTAAGATGTGGTATGTGGTAGATTCTAACAGTTTTCCTACAGAAATCAAATTAATTGGTCTGCAGTTTTCCACACTATCTCTTCTTCGCTTTGAAGTTGCTTGGATTCATTCCATTCACCGACCATGCTTGGATCATATTCATTCCCTTACATTTATCAACAATGGCTTCCGATCTCTGCAGAATGTACCAGAAAATAAAACACAGTAATCGACAGCACAATTAATAATTCTCTTGCTGATTTATTTCTAATATTTTGAAATGAAGCACATCTGGTTTGTCAGACTTAGCAATGCTCAATCCAGCTATATTTTCAACTACTACCTTGTTACTGATATAAATTGACTTCATGTCTTTAGCTTCACAAGATCTGTATGATCACTTGGTGTTACTGGGTGATTTTCTGGATCTTCCACCATGAAGTCAGATGCAAAGTAACTGGTTGATATCTCGGCCATTTCTTGTTCCTAACAATAAATTCACCTCTCCCGATAACAAATTACGACATTTGACCTTGTATTATTTTGCTTTCTTTGAAATACAGATTGTTAATTTATGCAGTTTTCGCGTTCTTAAAATGCCAACATTGTGGAAAAGGCTGGTGGTCCCAACATCTCCACACTGCCCTTCCGAAGAGTAACCCACGCAGACCCATTTCCATACAAGTCTACATTTACCCCCGGACTAATATACACATCCATGAAAGCTATGGGGCGAGTTAGTAGGGCCAATTAATTAGATCTGCGCATCTTTGGACTGTGGGACGAAACCCGCACAGACACGGGGAGAATGTGCAAACTCCATACAATCAGTCGCCCAAGGCGGGAATTGAATCTGGGTACCCTAAACGCTGTGAGGCAGCATTGCTAACCGGTGAGCCACCGTGCCGGCCATGGTTCCACATGATAGGCTGCTCTGAAAGATTCAATCACATGGAATCCAGAGGGAGCTGGCAAATTGACCACACAATTGGCTTGGCGGTAGCAAGCAGAGGGTAATAGGTCAAGGATGCTTGTCAGACACGAGGCCTGTGACTAGTGAAATGCGTCAGGGGTCGGTGCTGGGACCAATATTGTTATCTCTATCAATGATTGTGTTGAGATTGTACAAGGCATGATTAGTAATTTTGCTGATGACACTAAAATT
>NW_025205110.1:0-3029 GCF_004010195.1 Chiloscyllium plagiosum | reverse complement strand
GAGAATGTGCAAACTCCACACAGACAGTTGCCCAAGGCTGGAATTGAACCTGGGTCCCTGGCGCTGTGAAGCAACAGTGCTAACCACTGGGCAACTCTGCCACCCCCCGCTAGTCACCATGCTACTTTAGTTCATAGCAAGTGGTCCTTCCCTTCATGAGGTTTGCCTTATGGGGATGGAAATGTGTTGCTGGAGAAGCGCAGCAGGTCAGGCAGCATCTAGGGAACAGGAGAATCGGCGTTTCGGGCATTAGCCCTTCTTCCTGAAGAAGGGCTAATGCCCGAAACGTCGATTCTCCTGTTCCCTAGATGCTGCCTGACCTGCTGCGCTTCTCCAGCAACACATTTCCATCATGTTCAACATCCGATTCTATATACAAATGCCGTGTAAAATGCAACGTATTAATGCCACTTTTCACAGAACAATGTTATTAATTAGTCCTTATTAGCACACATCAACAAATCAAAGCTAACTTGCTTTCTAGTTTGGATCACAACATACTCTTCAAACTACTTCTGGCTTTTATTTTTCACAGCATTAGCAGTCACTTAGTTAATGCAATTTAGATATAGCTTGAGATAATTCAGTATTATTGCAGCACCCACGATATCTATTATCCAGAGCATAAGATATACAAATTTTGCACGACAGCTTTGCATGGCAGAACACACCAATGTTTGTTTATCATTGCTAAGATCTTCCCAAACTGATTCTGTGGGATCTGAGGGACAGGGTCGGTAGCATTATTAGTGACAGATTTAGAGAAGACGTTCATTGAGGCGCACCTCGACGCTGAGTTGATCTGAAGAAATGTCCAGCAATACAGGACATTCTGTATCCTCGTTCTGCCTGGATAATTGTCACCGTATTCTCTCTGCTCCCTCACAGTCGCTGTTTCTCTGTTATAGCTGCTACCCCTGAACAAAGCTCACGCTCTATCTCCAAATAAAGATCGTGCAATACCACTCTCACTGTTGAATTCAGCACCTTCCTTCTATCTTTTTGTCTGTCGTCTATGCAATGCCCCCATACCAATAACACCTTATGGATTCTGCACTGTGGACTGACTCCCTCAGGACACATCACCATTCAGCAACACTCCCCCACCCGCCCCTACCACCACCTACAATAGTACGAACAGCTCATTCCCCCCTTCCCTTTCTCCCATTCCAGGATAAACAGCCTGAAACAGGAAAGAAAGGGCAAAGCCGGGTAGTGGAGTGCCCGATATCCGTTCCCTTGCCCCCTCTTCCCGCCATGTTGGGAGGACCCTGGAACGAGCCAGAGAGGACCGGAGTGAATCATATGGAGATTCAATAATATCCACGTCCTACCAACTGAGTAAAAAACAATGTTCTGTGGAGGGCAATACTCACTTTAACCGCTCTGTCTGTTCCGCTGCTTCTTTCCCTCCCAAAACAACAAATATCTCATTGCAGAAAGATGCAACCACAGAAATACTTAGAGACATATGTAAACACTTCAATATACTAACACTCACAGCACATGCACTGAGATGGACTCGCACACATGTGGAGGCACACAGAGACTTACACAGTCACACACAACCAGACTTAAACACAGATAAAACGCAGATACTAATACATGGAAGGACAAATATATACACACAAATACACAAAAACACGTGCACGCAGACAGATACAAAGAAACACAGATGCTTGTGTCTATAAGCCAGTGATATATAGGTCTTTGATGAATAAGGGTACCAAGTGTTACAGAAAGAAGTCAGGAGAATGATGTTGAGAAACCTCGAAGCCATTATTAAATGGCATTCAGACTCGATGGGCCGAATGGCCGAATTCTGCTCCTTTTTTAATGCTCGTGTGGTTTTATGCTATCTGGTATTCTCTTCCTGGGACATGAACGGAGAATGAATATAATACATATTTGATTGGAAAAACTCAGTGGTAATATTGGACATGTTTAGAGGGCTGTATAGTTTATGTCTATGCCTAATTATTATGTCCTTATGTTTCAAAAAAGGCCGGAATTTGGTGTTAGGTTAACACAGTTTTAAAATAGCGGGCCCTGCAATGAAATTAGGATGTCCCTTTCCCTTTAGTGTTGTGCTGTCTGTAGTGCCCTTTTGCTCAGGGAGCAGTAAAGACGCGGTAATTAAAGATATTCAAGGCTGAGCTCGAGTGATCTTTGCGGGACAGGAGGGTCAATGTTTATTGGGAACAGACCGGAGACAGATGGTCAGACACACTCGGATCAGCCATGAGCATTCTGAATTGTGCAGCTGAATGGCCAACTGCTGCTCCTTTCCAAGAAGTTAGTCTGCAGATGCAGAAAGTTGTTTGAAATGATGTTTCTGGGAAATCATATCGGGTTTAATTGTAGCAGTGTTTTACTGAATCTGGACAGCGAGATTGCAGATGCTGGAGGTCAGAGTCCAAAAGTGTCGCTCTGCAGGTCAGGAAGCATGCGAGGAGCAGGAAAGTCAATGTTTCGGGCATAAGCCCTTCATCAGGAATGTGCCCGAAACATGAATCTCCAGCTCCTGTACACACGTTCCTGGGAGGCCTTTTGATATGAAGCATTATCAGTTTAGGTAATGGATGAGAATCTTTTTGGCCCAGGCACGATTTTGAGAAAAAAATACTGGATACATGTTTTCTCTTGTTTGAGTGTTTTAAACTACAGAATAAATTTTAAGAATAAAATGTATTGATTGTTATGAATGCATGGGCGTGTACGATACCTTTTAAAGAGAGTGAAAGTTGGCAAGGACTTAACAAGCACAGAGTGTGGAGAAACATTTGGCTGAAACAAATAACTGAGCTGAGTATTATTGAATTTGAATTTTAATGATATAAAACTAATGAGACAATCTGATGTTTTGTGGTATAAAATCGGGCATTTTGAACAGTTACCCAGAGCGGCAAAGAGCACTAACAAATGCAGACTACCGGCAGAATCGCTTTCTGAAAGGTACCTGTTTCTATGAAATCTGTGCAGCAGAAGACCGAAGAAAAGACCAAGGAAAACCTACAGAGGAAGATTCA
>NW_025205109.1:9288-10079 GCF_004010195.1 Chiloscyllium plagiosum | reverse complement strand
GCATCATGTTTAATAGCTTTATACACTGGTAACGCAGCCTAGTGAAAGCAAGCTGCGCCCATCAACCATAATTCAATGCATCCAAACGCGATTCTGCGCTGTACAACCTCAATCGTGCTGCAGGAAATGTTTCTGCCCTCAGATCTGAATGGGTTTACCCTTTTGTCTTCCTCAGGTTCCTGATTTAGGCAAACGTATCAGTCAGGAACAAATCGATAAAATGGTTTTCATTCCAACACAGATACAATGTGCAGTTTGCAGAAGTCACGTGTTTGCACTTTCACTGACAAACTCTCTCCAGGAGCTGCAGTCCTTCCCCAGCTGATTCAGACAACACTGTCCTTCCTGTGACATATCCCATCGAGAATGCAAGGCCAAGCATTAATAACCTTCCCTGGAGAACAGAGCGACAGGTTTAAAACCTTTTCGATGCCCCCAGCGGAGAATTGAGCCCTGCGACAGGCGGGGACACTAACCATGATACTGCCGAGGACAACAACGCCGAAGGAGGCCCTGCAGTCTGTTGTGGCCGCACTTGTCCAACACAACTGCTTAACGACCTGAATCAAGTTTTCCATCATTCAGCCCATAGCCTTATATGTCTTGGCACCACAAAGTTTCATCTGAATTTTTTTTTTCAGGTGTGAAGGGTTTCCGTCTCTCTGACGCTTTTCGCACATCAACTCAAACCTTTCTGCCTTTTCCCGACATCTCTTGGCCCGGTATTTGATCCCTCCATCAACAGGAAACGCTTCTTTCAATCTATCCGATCCGTATCCCTGATTGTTTTG
>NW_025205109.1:6624-9068 GCF_004010195.1 Chiloscyllium plagiosum | reverse complement strand
GCAGAAAACCGGTCAAACTGATCTTTTCCAATGGAGTTGCTTTTCCCCGATACTGTCCTGTGTCATTTTCCTGAGCTTGACCCTCTAATGATCTCTTGTCCGTCTCAGTAAAAGTTGCTACATGAGTATTGATCTCACAACAGCGGTAACCAAATGGATCAACTGGTCTGCAGGTCCCGATCGTGGGGTTGGTGCACGTTGACCCAGCAAAAGTGACCACAGCAGCACAGACTGAACGGTATCAATGTGAGAGTCAGTGTTAGATTCTGCAGTGCCTTAATGAAATAGGAAATGACTCCACAAAAGAGCAGCGCTCAGAAAGCTTGTGCTTCAATTAAACATGCAAGACTATAACCTGGTGTTGTGTGATTATTGTCTTTGTACATCATATTCCAACACCGGTATCCCCAAATTAATGAAATGGGTGTGTTGGACGGAAAGTCGGGTTAATGATCGTAAGAGGGAAGAAATCTCTGAGAACGGGTGGAATTGAATGCTGACATATGAAACATCGAGTTATGAGCGAGCAGAATTTAAAGGAAAAAGATCATTGCCTTGGACAAAATTACCATGTTAAAACAACTTATACCTTTGTGTGCTTCACAAAAACTGGGGCGAATTGAGAAACTACCGCCGTGATTCGGATTAGAGCCGAGGTTTCTGCGGCCACAACGCAGAGTACTAACCAGTATAGGATCGCGGAATCCCATATAGCAGCACGCTATCAGGGCGCTATAAGTACAGTAACATAGACAATGTTAGGCAGAGTACCTAACACACAATATCAGTGCTTAGCGAACAGTGACAGATATGAGGGAACTCAGAATGGGCTCACCGTTTAACATCGGTGCCCGCAGAGGTTGTGGTGATTCCATAATTAATATGCTGAAGGCTGAGATAAATAGATTTCTCCAAAACATCAAAGACTCCGGGGACAGTGCAGGTTTTGTTGAAATGCATGCTCCAAAAGCAATGCAGTTGAACATCGGCTACTTCACCAGTTTCCCCCCACAAGGCAGCAACCACTGCTGCCACAGAACCCCAGTTCCCAGCCCCAGAATCAGAGGAATTGACTGGCGCAGTCACAAAGATCCAACTGGGAATCGGGACGGGAATGAGGTCGCAGAGATACTCGATGGCTCCAGTGACACAACCGGAGAATGCACGGTACGTCTATGACGGTTTAGAGACGTAAGCAGTTCCGTGGTTGCGAGTGCTCCTGGTCAAAGGCGGGACAGAAGGGAAATTTGTTCCCGTTTATAATGACATAGCAATCTACAGAGCATTTGCTGAGACGGCTGACTGCCACAACTGGAGCGAGGGCGGCTGGTTTGAAGTTTGATTTTGCTTCACTATCACCCACTTCCCTGGAATGAATTGTGTTCACTATTTTTATTTCCAGTTGTTTAATATCTCCCTGCAGTCTGCGGCTTTCTTCCCCATGGTTAATTGTATGACTAACTGTTGTATGATCTGCACACTGCTGAATACGATCATTACAAGTAAATATGAATCATTGATCTATATAAGAAAGCAGTGGAACACACTGCAGGCATGCTGCGTAGGTTTGCAGGCGACATCAGAATTGTAGACAGTGAGGAAGATTATCTAAGTTTCAAAAGGATATTAATCCAATGAGTCGTTGGACTGAAAAATGTAACATGGAGTTCAATGTGGATAAATGGAAGGTATTGCATTTTGGTACAACAACAAGAGTAGGGCTTTGCGTAGTGTTGGAGAACACGGAAGCTCGGGATGCAGGTACATAATTCTTTGTAGTTTGCATCACCTACAGATAAGGTGGTCAAAGGTGTTTACCATACTTCATTGCTCAGTCTTTTGTGTATAGGAGTCGGGACGTTATGTTAAAGGTTTGCAGGACATTGATTAGGCCTCTTCTGGAATATTATGTCCAGTTCTATTAGCCCAGTTGTAGGAATGATATTATTCAGCTGGAGCAGGTTCAGAAAAGGTATACACGCATGTTGCTGTGTGTGGAAGGTTTGTGTTATAATGAAAGGCTGGATAGGCAGAGACTATTTTCAGATTCCCGATCGGGGTGCTGGAAAACCACAACAGGTAAGGCAGTATGCGAGGACCAGGGGAATCATTTTTTCACGCAAGTGTCGTTCATCAGGCTCTTCCCAGAAACGTCGATTCTCCTGCTCCTCAGATGTTGCCTGACATGCTGTGCTTTCCCAGCACAACACGATCGACTCTGATCCCTCATCTACAGTTCTCACTTTCTCCGAGTTGTGACTGGTTTCACTCGAGGTTAGGGGTTTGAGCGGCGACCTGACAGAAATTTATGAATTCTTGAGAGGCAAGTTAGAGTTAACGATAGCTGGCTTTTCCCAGGCGGGGGATTTTAAGACGAGAGGACATATGTTTAAGATGAAGAGAGAGAGAGATAATATAAAAAAAGACATGTGAGGCTTTTTTTT
>NW_025205109.1:4810-6400 GCF_004010195.1 Chiloscyllium plagiosum | reverse complement strand
CAACACAGAAGTAAAACTACAAGGGCATTATAACGACTCAGCGGGTACAGCAGGAGGCAGATGGGACGAGATTAGTTTGGCACTGTGTTCAGCATGGATTGGTTGGACTGAGGGGGCTGTTTTCATGCTGTATGACTCTACGATTGACGCTATGGAGCAAATAGCTGGTTGGGATGAACAGCAGCATTGACAGCATAACCGAACACCTGATGGGATATGTAATCCTGCTGGAGTCTCGGAGGTTGTTTTGCTCAGTGACCCCTTCCCAAACACGGGACTGGTGAACGGCTTGTCCCCAGTGTTACTGATTAAATGAGTTTCCATTTCTGTGGGTAATTGAATCTCTTCCAGCAGTTCCCACATTGCCCTGCTTTCTCTGTGGTATCAGCGTCCTTTTTTCAACCCAGGATGAACGATCCTTTCAAATTGTGTCCACACATATACAAATTCTGTTTTCCATGTTGTTTATGTGTTTTCATTCTTCCTCATTCACCCACAGGATGTGAGTATCACTGGTCAGGACAACATTTATTCTTCGCCCCTTGTTCGTTGCTGCCTGGCTACGCCACACACCCGGGTGCGATCCCAGCCTCGGGTCTCTGCACAGAATGGGCAGTCTGCACATTCTCTGTGTGTTTGCGTTTTTATTTCTCCCTCTGACCAAAGATGTGCCAGTTACAGGGATCAACAATGGGAAATGCAGGTTTATGGGATAGGGAATACCGTGGGGTCTGGTGGGATGCGCTTCGGATGGACCAACTGGACTGGAAGGGCCGACTACCCGTATCCCCAACCGCTGGGGATTCTTGAATTAACGGTCAGCTCATGTTTTTCTGGCCCTGGAATCTCTCGTAGGCAGGACTGGGGAACATTCTGCATAAGGGACATGAATGAATGGGCTTGTAGGAAATTAAAGTTATTATCTCTGTTTCTGAGGTCAGGCTTGCATTCCAGGTTTTACTCGTCGAACTTAAACATCACCTTTTCCGTCTCCCAGACTCAAGGACAACCAGTTCAAAATATCACCCAACACCACCTTCTCCAGGTTGAAGTCTTGACGGTGTGGAAGAAACTAATTCTGAGCTGATGCGAGCAAATGCAGCTGCCACCGCCAGTGTCGGAAACACAGATCCAAACAGCAAAATCAAGGGTCAGCTCATGTTTTTTTTTCTGGTCCTGGAGTCTCTCATAGGCAGGACTGGGTGAAGATGTTAGAATCCCCTCCATAAGGGACATGAATGAATGGGATTGCAGGAAATTTAAATCATGATCTCTGTTCCTGAGGTCAGACTTGCATTTCAGGTTTTATTCGTCGAACGTAAACATCACCCTTTCCGTGTTCCAATCGCCAAGGATGACTAGTTTAAAATATCACCCCAAACACCACCTTCTCCAGGTTGAAGCCTTGACTGTGTGGAAGAAACTGATACTGAGCAGATGCGAGGAAATGTAGCCGCCACCGCCAGTGTCGTAAACACAGATCCAAATAACAAAATCATCTTTTAAACCCACCACTGCAAAGTTAAGGGCTCAACACGCTCCACATGTGCCACTCAGCTGTCTTAGAAAGATGCACCGGAAATCGCTATG
>NW_025205109.1:2068-4381 GCF_004010195.1 Chiloscyllium plagiosum | reverse complement strand
TATTTTGCATTGTGACCACAGCAACCTCGATTTGAAACCAAATCACGGCACTAAGTTTTCTCTCCGTTGTCCTTTTTGTGACACATGGTAAGAAATTAATTGTTTTACCTTCAAATTCCGCTCTCTCACATCTCTGCGTTTCATATATCAGGATTCAAACACACTCGTTGTCGGAGATTTCTCTCCTTCCCACGACCATTAAACCTCCTTTCCGTCCCTCCTCTCATTTCTCTGAGGCAATGCACAATCTATTACTCCCTTTCACATTCATACCGTTCTGTCTATGCTGCGGTCACTTTTGCTGGGTGAACGTGCCCCAATCCCACCATCGGGACCTCCAAACGAGTCGATCTATTTGAATACCGCGGTTGTGAAATCAATCCCCATGTAGCAGCTTTTACTGACATAGGACAGAGACAATTGGAGCATCAGGCTCATGGAAAAGACCCAGGCCAGTTTTGGGGAAAAGAGATTTTACTGGAAATGATCAGCTTTTGACTGAAAGGCTCATTCTGCACTGTAGGATTCTGTGAATCTATCGGAGACGATAATGACGGTGTTTACTGGGTTGTAAAACCATTAGAAGTGATGCTGACAAGGTATACTGAGGATGAGATTTTATTCACTTGTTGTCTTCTAAAATTTAGAACAGTTATCCCTGAACCAAGAAAGACTTAATTGGGTTTTTTTCAGGTTATGAAATGTTTGGACAGAGTAAATATGTGGAAAATTCCCACTTTCAAGTAAGTAAACATCGAGACGCTAGGCATTCAAAGCCTTTGAAAAAAACCTTTGAAGGACAAAGAAATGATGAGAGCAGAATCGCTGTCACTCCGAGAATCTGTTTTTCAAAATATTTGGAAAGGCGCATTTGGTGACATACAAGGAATAAATTTCACAAGGAGAGAGACAGCGTCTGGCTCGGTAAGCGTGTAGGGGTGGGGTGTAGTCGGTCGGAAGTTGCGGGGAAACAATGTCTAAGTTGGTTGACTTTAACTGTAAAGAAATTTCGTGAACGTGTGCAGCTGAATAAGACTCGGTTTCAAAAACTCTGGATTTTGAAAGATTTGGCATAATATTCTACCTGAAGCATTGTAAATGAAACTAAGTGGATTTTTCTCATTGTGAAGGGATGATATTACATAATGAATAAGAAGTGACCAGTTGCTTGAGATCGACTTCCGGCTTTAATCATATGCATTAAAGATGTGAGGACAAACACCATGATGTTTGGTCCATTTTATACTTGGTGAAATCTGCCAAAGCAACGAGCAACAAAACTGATGGGTTTTCTTTTGCATTTTAACACTCTGATTTTCTAAGCAATATTTTCCTTTAGCTGAAATAAAGTCGGAGCAAATTTGAATACAGCATTAATCGTTACAATGAGATTTATCTAATTCACTTCTGATTATTACAATGAACATTGTGAGGTTGCAGCAAAATTAAAATGAAACGAACAAAACAGCGTTTCTTGCGATTTAATCCAATTCAGGTTCAGCCATATGAGAAAGGCCATTGAGCCACAACATTGCCTTTATTTCCCTCTTCATAGCTGCTTCTTCACGTGAGAGAGAAAGTGACTAAAGAAATTATGAGTCAAATGTATGTGTGAATATGACTGAAAATTCTTGTTTTCTGTTTCATTCTGACACAATTCTGACTCAGAATGTATTAATGACAGCTATTCATTCTGTCAAGCATGGCTATTTATTGGAATTTGCTGTTATTATAATTCTGGTGCAAGCAGAAACACAATGGCGTGGATTCGATTCCGCTCTGCGGATTTTAGATTAGATTCCTTTACAATGTGGAAACAGGCCCTTCGGCCCAACACGTCCACACCCGCCGAAGCGCAACCCACCCATACATTTGCCCCTTACCTAACACTACAGGCAATTTAGCATGACCAATTCACCTGACCTGCACATCTTTGGACTGTGGGAACACCCGGAGGAAACCCACTCAGACACGGGGAGAACGTGCATACTCCACACAGTCAATGGCCTGAGGCGGGAGCTGAACCTGGGACCCTGGCGCTGTGAGGCAGCAGTGCTAACCACTGTGCCACCCACATTTCTCATCCTTTGCTTTCACCACATGTAACCTGATGAGGTGACATGTCACTCCTCTACAAAATGTGCTGCGAAGACTGAAAGATTATGGTGTTGGGTTATTATACCGCTGTGCTCCACATTCACGAGTTCGAGTCACACTCTGTTTGCTAGCTTCACAAACCGCTCCAGCAGTTTTTATTGGCACCTCACACGTCTGGTATACACTGGATCGAGAATCTTGTTCTTGCCATTCACT
>NW_025205109.1:0-1740 GCF_004010195.1 Chiloscyllium plagiosum | reverse complement strand
ATAATCTTCAACTCGATTCTGCTCACTTACCTCGACAAAGTTTCATCATCTTTCTGATTAACTATCTGGCACAGTTTGAAAATACCCAACAACTCAACCTCAACAGTGGGTGCCACAAAAATGCCACAGACTTTCTGGCCACTGAGCAAAGAAATTACTCATCATTTCTGAAATAAATAAGCAATGCCTAATTCTGTGTTCATGTCGATTGATGCTCTCCTCACAGCATAGGGCAAGCCACCTGCCCGTATCTACCCTGTCAAGTTCCAGTGAATATTGAACGTTTATAAATGTTATTATGAGATTATAGAGCTCCCCTCCACCTCCTTTGTTTCAAGGAGAATAATCCCAGCCGAACCAATCATTCCACAAAGGTCCATTTTATACAGAGTTAGCAACATGTTTGTAAATCCCTGCTGGCCCTTACAGTGTCCTTACGAACTTATAAGACACGTGGAGAAATTTCGGCGAGGAAACGGGTTGAAATTTCAGGCGCAGACGGGAATTGGAACTTGAAATCAGAAAGCGATTGAAATCGGATTGATCCACAGAAGGACCAAATACAGCGAAGATAACTCTGACAAATGAGAATCTAATCATATTAGATTGACATTCAATGGCTTCATTGTAACTGAATTCCTCCGAGTTATCGCCCTGGGAGCTAGTATTTAGGAGAAATGGAACCTGACCGCCCATATAAAGAAGTTGACTATAATAACATGTCCGTTGGTCGACTTTGTTTGATTATTAACTCAATTCTCGTCTCCATGAAGCCTACGTTGTCCGCAATGCACAAATTAGATGTTGAACAGAACTCTCTCCATTTAGCGAGGTGGGTGCAGCTTCAATTGTACTGAAGGAACTGGACACCCTCCACGACAATGCAGTCACTTAACTGTACATTCTTCAATACCTGAATATTTATTCCCTTAACTGCTAAGGCACAATTGCAGCAGAGTGCACCACCTAAAAGATTCACTGGAGAACGTCATCCAGGTTTTGTTGACAGAACCTTCAATGTTCAAAAACTTTACGACTATAATGCAAGATTGAAGATGCACTGAAACGTCACCGTTTGCAAATTACCCTCCAAGGCACATACCAGCATGTCTTGGAGAGGAATCAGTGGTAAATTCATTGAGTGATGAAACGGTCTTGATGCTCAAAGAGTTATACTTCAGCCCTCCACCTTTTATCATACAATTTTTAAAAAATTGACTCTTGCATTGACCAGACTTGTGCACATTTCTTTGGTTGTTTCCTAAACTGGCGGTTGCTAAAGATCGAATATCATCCTCAGCCTGTGGTCAACAATAGAAAATATCCAAAAACCCTCTCGAACAACTGATCTCCCTGTCCAACAATCTGCAGAGATCTGTGAATGTCCACTCCAAGATCTCTTTGTTCCTGTACACCACTCAGAATCCCCACTGTCATTGTTTCAACTCCCCAAATTCATTCCCACTTATTGGTCTGGATTCAGTTACATTCGCCATTTTTCCTTTCTACCTGATTGTTATATCCCTGTGGTCCCTGAAATTATTCATCATAGTCAACTACACAAACAATTGTTGTATCTTCTGTAAACTTCTAAACCATGACTCCTACAACTAAGTTTGAATTATCGATCTACATCAGAAAACAGTTGTACTCCACTGGTAACAGGCATCCGAACATGGTTCATTTTTGGATGGGATGAATACCTGAAAATAACAGCAGAATCGGACCCTTGCTGTCATT
>NW_025205108.1:3085-10078 GCF_004010195.1 Chiloscyllium plagiosum | reverse complement strand
ACCCCCAGGGACCCAGGGACACCCCCAGGGACACCCCCAGGGACACCCACAGGGACTGGGACACCCACAGGGACACCGAGAGACACCCAGAGACACCCAGAGATGCGCACAGAGACACCCAGAGACGCCCAGTTACACCCAGAGACGTCCAGAGACACCTGGTGAGACCCAGAGACACCCAGTGATACCCAGAGATGCCCAGAGACACCTGGTGAGACCCAGAGACACCCAGAGACACCCAGTGACACCCAGAGATGCCCAGAGACACCTGGTGAGACCCAGAGACACCCAGAGACTGCTAGTGACACCCAGAGACGCCCAGAGACACCTCGTGAGGCCCAGAGACACCCAGAGATGCCCAGAAACACCTGATGAGACCCAGAGACACCCAGAGATGCCCAGAAACACCTGGTGAGACCCAGAGACACCCAGTGACACCCAGAGATGCCCAGAGACACCTGGTGATACCCAGAGACACCCAGACACACCCAGTGACACCCAGAGACTCCTAGTGACACCCCCAGGCACCCAGTGACACCCAGATACACCCAGGGACTCCCAAGGAACCCAGTGACACCTCCTGGCACCCAGAGACACCCAGTGACACCCAGTGACACCCCCAGGTGCCCAGAGACACCAAGAGACACCCAGTAACACCTAGTGACCCCCAGGTGCCCAGAGACACCCAGTGACACCCATAGACACCCTCAGGTACCCAGTAACACCCCCAGGCACCCAGTGACACCCAGAGACACACCCAGAGACAGTCAGTGACACCCATAGACTCCCAGAGACACCCCCAGGTACCCAGTGTCAGCCAGAGATGCCCCCAGGCACCCAGTGAGACCCAGTGTCTCCCAGTGACACCCAGAGACAAACAGTAAGAGCCAGCAACTTCCAGTGAGACCCAGTGTCTCCCAGTGAGACCCAGATACACCAGTGACACCAGAGACACCCAGCGAGACCCAGTTATAACCAGTGACAGCCAATAACACCCAGTGTCACTTAGTGACCGCAGAGATACCCTGCAACACCCAGTGCTACATTTAGAGAGACCCAGACACACCCAGTGAGCGCCAGACAGTCCCAGTGAAACCCAGTGAGATGCAGTGACACCCAGTGACATCCAGAGAGAGCCAGAGACATCCAGTGAGACCCGGTGAGACCCAGAGACACCTGGTGAGACCCAGAGACATTCAATGATACATCATGTACCAGGTAGCTCTCAATGACAGCACTCAATATCTGCCAGTGATACTCAGTGAGACCCAGCAACAGCCAGTGTCTCCCAGTGACCGTGTGCTAAGGGGGCAGTGGGTTCCCCACACACAGTGACGTTACCCGTTCCCCGTTCCCAGGGGTACCCCTTCCTCCTGCCCCTCGATGGGTGACATTCTGTCCATTAGACAGTGTCACTGGGTCCTCACCTCCTGATAGGTGGCATCGCCCAATGTGACCCCCGTACCCCCTTCCACTGCCCGGGGACGGGCAGCGTGTGTGGGTGCGGGGTCAGAGGTCGGTGCTCCTGGTAATGAGGGTGATCCCGGTCGATCCTCTGTCCTGTCGGGAGGGAGAGGGGCAGCAGCTCCTCCTGCCATCGCCCGGATATCCACCTTCCGTCTCCGGATCCTGTCGATATCCTTGTAATGTTTATCAGGAAACTGGGAATACGGGAAAGGAGAGAGTATTCACAGGAGGGCCAGGACCGCAGGGACACCCCCAGGGGCACCCCCAGGGACACCCCCAGGGACCAGGGACACCCCCAGGGACCAGGGACACCCCCAGGGACACCCCCAGGGATTCCCCCAGGGACACCCCCAGGGACCAAGGGACACCCCCAGGTACACCCCCACGGACACCCCCAGGGACCCAGAGACACCCAGTGACTCCCAATGAGCCCCAGTGTTTCTCAGAGAGACCCACAGATGGTCAGAGCCCCCATGTGAGACCCAGAGACACTGGATGACACCCGATGAGACCCAGAGATACTGAGTGAGACTCAGTTGCACCCAGTGACTCCCAGCAACACTCACATATCGCCCAATGACTCCCAGTTATAACAAGTGACACCCACATACTCCCAGTGACACTGAATGACATCAGTTGCCACCCAATGTCTCTCGGTGACACCCAATGGGGCCCAGTAACATCTAGTGACTCATAATGACATCCAATGGCACCCAGGGACACCTGACGACTCTCAATGACACCCAGTGAACCTCAATGACACCCAACAATACCCAGTGTCACTGGGTGACACCTAGGGACATCCTGCATCACCAGGAGTCAGCCAGAGACCCTCAGTGACTCTCCCGCAATAACATCCAGAACCAATCGGTGAGATTGAGGGACACCGAACTGACACCCAGTGACTCTCAATGGGATCCAGTGACTCTCAATGTGACCCAGTGATTCTCAATGGGATCCAGTGATTCTCAATGGGACCCAGTGACACTCAATGACACCCAGTGACACTCAATGGGATCCTGTGACACTCAATGACACCCAGTGACACTCAATGGGATTGAGACCCAGAGATGCCCAGAGACACCTGGTGAGACCCAGAGACACCCAGTGACACCCAGTGACACCCAGAGATGCCCAGAGATGCCCAGAGACACCTGGTGAGACCCAGAGACACCCAGTGACACCCAGTGACACCCAGAGATGCCCAGAGATGCCCAGAGACACCTGGTGAGACCCAGAGACACCCAGTGACACCCAGTGACACCCAGAGATGCCCAGAGATGCCCAGAGACACCTGGTGAGACCCAGAGACACCCAGTGACACCCAGTGACACCCAGAGATGCCCAGAGATGCCCAGAGACACCTGGTGAGACCCAGAGACACCCAGTGACACCCAGTGACACCCAGAGATGCCCAGAGATGCCCAGAGACACCTGGTGAGACCCAGAGACACCCAGTGACACCCAGTGACACCCAGAGATGCCCAGAGATGCCCAGAGACACCTGGTGAGACCCAGAGACACCCAGTGACACCCAGTGACACCCAGAGATGCCCAGAGACGCCCAGAGACACCTGGTGAGACCCAGAGACACCCAGTGACACCCAGAGATGCCCAGAGACGCCCAGAGACACCTGGTGAGACCCAGAGACACCCAGAAACACCCAGTGACACCCAGAGATGCCCAGTGACACCCAGAGACGCCCAGAGACACCTGGTGAGACCCAGAGACACCCAGTGACACCCAGAGATGCCCGGAGATGCCCAGAGACACCTGGTGAGACCCAGAGACACCCAGTGACACCCGGAGATGCCCAGAGACACCTGGTGAGACCCAGAGACTCCCAGAGACACCTGGTGAGACCCAGAGACACCCAGTGACACCCAGTGACGCCCAGAGATGCCCAGAGATGCCCAGAGACACCTGGTGAGACCCAGAGATGCCCAGAGACACCTGGTGAGACCCAGAGACACCCAGAGACACCCAGTGACACCCAGAGATGCCCAGAAACACCTGATGAGACACAGAGACACCCAGTGACACCCAGAGATGCCCAGAGACACCTGGTGAGACCCAGAGTCACCCAGTGACACCCAGAGACACCCAGTGACACCCTGACACCCCCAGGGACACCCACAGGGACACCCCCTGGGACACCCCCAGGGACACCCACAGGGACACCCCCAGGGACACCCCCAGGGACACCCCCAGGGACACGCCCAGGGACCCAGGGACACCGAGAGACACCCAGAGACACCTGGTGAGACCCAGAGACACCCAGAAACACCCAGTGACACCCAGAGATGCCCAGACACACCTGGTGAGACCCAGAGACACCCAGTGACACCCAGAGATGCCCAAAGATGCCCAGAGACACCTGGTGAGACCCAGAGACACCCAGTGACACCCAGAGATGCCCAGAGACACCCAGTGACACCCAGAGATGCCCAGAGACACCTGATGAGACCCAGAGACACCCAGTGACACCCAGAGACGCCCAGAGACACCTGGTGAGACCCAGAGACACCCAGAGACACCCAGTGACACCCAGAGATGCCCAGAGACACCTGGTGAGACCCAGAGACACCTAGTGACACCCAGAGATGCCCAGAGACACCCAGTGACACCCAGAGATGCCCAGAGACACCTGGTGAGACCCAGAGACACCCAGTGACACCCAGAGACACCCGGTGAGACCCAGAGACACCCAGTGACACCCAGAGACACCCAGAGACACCCAGAAACGCCCAGAGACGCCCAGAGACGCCCGGTGAGACCCAGAGACTCCCAGAGACACCTGGTGGGACCCAGAGACACCCAGTGACACCCAGAGATGCCCAGAGACACCCAGTGACACGCAGTGACACCCAGTGACACCCAGAGACACCCAGTGACACCCAGAGATGCCCAGAGACACCTGGTGAGACCCAGAGACACCCAGAGACTCCCAGAGACACCCAGTGACACGCAGTGACACCCAGTGACACCCAGAGACACCCAGTGACACCCAGAGATGCCCAGAGACACCTGGTGAGACCCAGAGACACCCAGTGACACCCAAAGACTCCCAGAGACACTTGGTGAGACCCAGAGACGCCCAGAGACACCCAGTGACACCCAGAGATGCCCAAAGACACCTGGGGAGACCCAGAGACACCCAGAGACGCCCAGTAACACCCAGAGACACCCAGAGACACCCAGTGACACCCAGAGATGCCCAGAGACACCTGGTGAGACCCAGAGACGCCCAGACACACCCAGTGACACCCAGAGATGCCCAGAGACACCTGGTGAGACCCAGAGACACCCAGTGACACCCAGTGACACCCAGAGACACCTGGTGAGACCCAGAGACACCCAGTGACACCCAGTGAGACCCAGAGACACCCAGACACACCCAGAGACACCCCCAGGTGCCCAGAGACACCCAGAGACACCCCCAGGGACACCCACAGGGATCCAGAGACACCCCCAGGGACACCCCCAGGGACACCCCCAGAGACACCCCCAGGGACCCAGGGACACCCCCCGGGACACCCCCAGGGACACCCCCAGGGGCCCAGGGACACCCCCAGGGACAGCCCCAGTGACACCCCAGGGACACCGCCAGGGACACCCCCAGGGGCCCAGGGACACCCCCAGGGACACCCCCCAGGGACCCAAGGATACCCCAGTGAGTCTGAAGCCATCGTGCTTTGGCAAATCCAAGGCCTGGGGCCTGGTTGTAGCCTTTGTCTTACCAACCCCTGCCCAGAATTGGCGCGGCGCCCACAGGAATAACCATGGAGGGGACACTGGGATTTGGGATCCAGGGGCTGTAGTTAACTCCCTGCCCCCTCTGTCGGTTAAAGGTTTGCTTTTGAGGATGGAGGTGGGAAAAGGAAGGGACCAACTGACAGTCCATCCAATCGGGATTTGGGAGATTATTCCCGTCGTGAGGAGCTGGGCTTTGTGCTTATTGATGTTTTGTGGAACCAGTGACAAAGGAGAGACAACTGACAGGGATTGGCAACTGGAATATAGACCCCAGGCCTGGGAATGTTGTACCTCATGGTAGGCCCCAGGCCTGGGAGTATTGTACCTCACTCTACGCCCCAGGCCTGGGAGTGTTGTACCTCACTGTAGGCCCCAGGCCTGGGAGTATTGTACCTCACGGTAGGCCCCAGGCATGGGAGTATTGTACCTCACTGTAGGCCCCAGGCCTGGGAATATTGTACCTCACGGTAGGCCCCAGGCCTGGGAGTATTGTATCTCACTGTAGGCCCAGGCCTGGGAGTATTGTACCTCACTGTAGGCCCCAATCCTGGGAGTGTTGTACCTCACTGTAGGCCCCAGGCCTGGGAGTGTTGTACCTCACTGTAGGCCCCAGGCCTGGGAGTATTGTACCTCATGGTAGGCCCCAGGCCTGGGAGTATCATATCTTATGACAGGCCGTAGTCAGGTATTGTACCTCACTGCAGACCCCAGTCCTGGGAGTATTGTACCTCACTGTAGGCCCCAGTCCTGGGAGTATTGTACCTCACTGTAGACCCAGGCCTGGGAGTATAGTTCCTCACTGTAGGCCCAGGCCTGGGACTTTAGTTCCTCACTGTAGGCCCGAGGCCTGGGAGTATTGTACCTCACTGTAGGCCCTAGGCCTGGGAGTATTGTACCTCATTGTAGGCTCCAGTCCTGGGAGTATTGTACCTCACTGTAGGCCCCAGTCCTGGGAGTATTGTACCTCATGGAAGGCCCCAGGCCTGGGAGTATCATACCTTATGACAGGCCGTAGTCAGGTATTGTACCTCACTGCAGACCCAAGTCCTCACTGTAGGCCCTAGGCCTGGGAGTATTGTACCTCATTGTAGGCTCCAGTCCTGGGAGTGTTGTACCTCACTGTAGGCCCAGTCTTGGAAGTATTGTACCTCACTGTAGGCCCCAGTCCTGGGAGTATTGTACCTCACTGTAGGCCCCAGTCTTGGAAGTATTGTACCTCATTGTAGGCCCAGGCCTGGGAGTATTGTACCTCACTGTAGGTTCCAGGCCTGGGAGTATTGTACCTCACGGTAGGCCCCAGGCCTGGGAATATTGTATCTCACGGTAGGCCCCAGGCCTGGGGGTATTGTACCTCACTGTAGGCCCAGGCCTGGGAGTATTGTACCTCACTGTAGGCCCCAGGCCTGGGAGTATTATACCTCACTGTAGGCCCCAGGCCTGGGAGTATCTTACCTTATGACAGGCCGTAGTCAGGTATTCCATAAACGGTAAGATAGGGAACTTCTTGTGATAGTTGAGGAGTTCTGGGATGCTGCTGTGCTGCCGCTGATCTCCCAGGATCTGGTAGTAACCGTCAGTGATCTGCTCGATGATAAAGTGTCGACATCGATCTTTCCCACTGGGCAGGAAGATGGAGGCAGAGGGAGGGAGGGAGTCAGGCAGGCAGGCAGCTACCAAATGGCAAATCACCATCTGATACCAGAGAGAGAGACTCCCCTCTGTCCCGGGGTGAGGGGGAGGGAGAGAGGGGGAGGGTGTGGGAGGGGGAG
>NW_025205108.1:1249-2532 GCF_004010195.1 Chiloscyllium plagiosum | reverse complement strand
AGAGGGAGAGGGAGGGAGAGAGAGACCGAGGGGGAGGGTGCGAGGAGGAGAGTGTGAGGGGGGTACTGGTTGTTGGAGATGTTGGGACCCTGGGGTCTGGGGTGGGGTATGGGTGTGAGGGGTAACTGGGAAGTGCAGGGGGGGTCGGTATAAACCGTCCACACGGCCTGGCTGTTACTGCCCTCCCACCTCACCCTCCACAGGCTGGGGGCTCTCCCTGAATGAGGCCACTTTCATCGGATAGACCCTTCCCTGATGGGATCTCATCCCAGCCTTCCCATACCCCTCTGTAAGCCAGGGAGGGTCAGGGGTCACACAGTGGGTCAGTCAGTAAGGGTCAGAGGGCACACGGTGGGAGAGTGAGGGTCAGAGGACACACAATGGGTCAGTCAGTGAGGGTCAGAGGGCACACGGTGGGTCAGTGAGGGTCAGAGGGCACACAGTGGGTCAGTCAGGGTCAGAGGGCATACAGTGGGTCAGTGAGGGTCAGAGGACACACGGTGGGTCAGTCAGTCAGTGTCAGGGGTCACACAGTGGGTCAGTCAGTGAGGGTCAGAGGGCACACAGTGGGTCAGTGAGGGTCAGAGGACACACAATGGGTCAGTCAGTGAGGGTCAGAGGGCACATGGTGTGTCAGTCAGTCAGGGTCAGAGGGAACACGGTGGGTCAGTCAGAGGGTCAGAGGGCACACAGTGGGTCGGTCAGGGTCAGAGGGCACATGGTGGGTCAGTCAGAGGGTCAGAGGGCACATGGTGGGTCAGTCAGGGTCAGAGGGCAAAGGGTGGGTCAGTCAAAGGGGCAGAGTGCACACATTGGGTCAGTCAGTGAGGGTCAAAGGGCACACAGTGGGTCAGTCAGGCTCAGAGGGGACTCGGTGGGTCAGGCAGGGTCAGAGGGCACAGGATAGATCAGTCAGTGTGGGTCAGAGGGCTCACGGTGGGTCAGTCAGTCAGGGTCAGGGGTCACACAGTGGGTCAATAAGTGAGGGTCAGAGGTCACATGATGGATCAATCAGTCAGGGTCAGGGGTCACACAGTGGGTCAGTCAGTGAGGGACAGAGGTCACATGGTGGGTCAGTATGTCAGGGTCAGAGGTCACATGGTGGATCAGTCAGGGTTAGAAGGCACAGGGTCAGGGGTTACCTGTAGGAGAGCACTATTCCTGACTGACTCTCGCTCTGACGCAGTAGAAATGATCCGAGTGGAGTGTCTTTCAACAGGATCTCAGCATCCCTGAGGGGAGAGAGGGAGTGAGGGAGGGAGATAGGGAGGGAGAGAGGGAGA
>NW_025205108.1:0-236 GCF_004010195.1 Chiloscyllium plagiosum | reverse complement strand
GTGTGTCGGTGTGTGAGTGTGTCAGTGTGTTTATTGGTGTGCGAGGCCTTACAGAGCGGGAAGCTACAATGACAGCGTCTCCTTCCTTGGTCTTCACTGGCCTCTGCAAGACCTTGATCCTCCAACAAATTACCTGGTCAGAAGGTGCCTACACTAGCATCTGCTCACAACTGCCCCTCGGTAGGGCAACGTTAGCCCTCAGTAACCCCTGCATGCCTATGGTAAGCAGCAGACCG
>NW_025205107.1:0-10076 GCF_004010195.1 Chiloscyllium plagiosum | reverse complement strand
GTTAAATTTGTTATCCAGCAGTCTGACCATAAATACCTAACCAGCTGGAGAAAGAAGTGTGACCTGCAACTTTACAAGTGCTAACTGAAATATATGAAAGAAAAGAAAGAAAAATAAACTTACCTTACAGAGTCATTTTTTTCTAGTTAGTGGAGGGTGGGCGTGACGGACGTACTACACATGTAGTATCTCGGGGTTAGACGCTGCCCACATTTATCCTAAGTCCTTACCTTCCCAGCAACCTCCCTGTCTCCAACGTCACCTCCACGCTGTCTCCCGCTGCTCCCAGACAGGAAAGCTGTTGCGTGCTTTGAAGTTAAGAATTTACAGAGGAACCTCGATTATCCGAATACCAATTATCCAAAAATCGGATTATGGAAAGGAGATCTTGAAATCCCGACAGAAACATTACATCAAAGACGTGTGTCCATCACGGATCGCATCTTTTGTTTACAGTGTTTCAAAGTGCTGCTGAAAACAATCCTGGACTGATGGGAGTCTCTAAATGAATGTCCTTCCACCCTCTCTCCCACTTTCTTTCTTTGTCTTCCGACGCCTTCCCTGGAGTTCTACACAGGCTTGTACCCTAAGTCCCACTTCCCCAGAATATCTTTCCAACATTGTCCTGTACAGGGCAAAGGTGTAACGTGTCAAATATTTGCAGTAAATAGTTGCGTGAATGCATGCTATTTGGAGGCACACCCCCCTCCCCCCCCATAAAAGCCAATAGAAGCAGCAGTCTTGTTGCTGGTGTTCAGTTTGGCTGCCCCTGAGAGGGGGCGGGGAGAGAAGGTTCGAGCGGAGAGGCGGGGGAAGTGGCCAGCAGGGGTGGGTGTTGTGGGTGGGTGGTGCTGGATGGATTTTGGACGGGGTTTGGTGGGTGGGCGTGGGTGGTAACGGACGGGTTTGGGGGCGGGAGGGGGTAGTGTTGGACGAGATTGCGGGGATGGGTGGGCGGGAACCAGTGCTGGACGGGATTGGGATGCAGGCAGTTTTGGGCAGAATTGGGGATGGGTGGGCTGGTTCGGACTTGGACAAGATGGGGATGGGGTTGGTCGGAATTGAGGATTGGCGAGTGGCGGTGTTGGATGAGATTGTTGGCGGCTAGGGGGCGATATTGGAGAGTGGCTAGGGTTTCTGAACGTGTTTTGTCTGCTTGTTTGAATTTGTTGCTCAGAAATAGGCGGACTATATTCATTGGGTATCTTTATTAGTATCTTTGGTATCTAGCATCACTAGTATCCTGACACATGGATGAGGAAGCACATCAATTCCACAACATGCCCATCCGAGGACAAGCCAAACAGAGACTCGCACGAGAATTCCTAGAAGCATGCCATTCCAAACGGAAACCTATCAACAAACACGTTAATTTGGATGCCATTTACCAACACCTGAGACAATGAACAGGAAAGGACGTTAACATAGGAAATAACGTCAACACAGAAAATGACATCACCAACCCAAGGAAACTCAGACATATAAATATAAAGCGGGCTAGACCACCAGTGCTTCGTTCGGAGGTTTACCGAAGATGCTACCTGGAATGGTGATGAAACAGTTGAAAACAAATCTTTCAGCCAGCGAGGTAAGCTACATCCAGAGAGATAGATAGATAGACAGACAGACAAACAGATAGATATGTTTATTCTACATTTGTACGTGTCTTACATTGAACTCTACTCATACATATCGTTATGTGTATTTTGTTTACTTTATTTGTGTTTTCAGCTATTTCTTGTCACTCGCAGACGATTCCAATATCAAGTTTTCAGGGATGTACCTGACAGACTGTTTCCCTTCAACACAACAGCACTATTGCCTCGAGAAAAGTTCGCAATCTGAGACAAACATTGTCTTCAATCAAGCCCTCAAGTCTCCACTTTCAGGAATGAAATAGATTGAGGGAAGATTTCAAACGTCTGTGGGCGGGGAGAAAGGCTCCATTCATCTCACTGCTTATACGGTCTAGTTGGCAGTCTCTGCCTTGAAATATTCGGAAATCAGAAATCCTTCAATATCCAAAGTGCAATTATTTACGTGAAATCGGTCTAGTTGTTGTAAGTAAACATGTGTTGTGTTGGTGACTTGGAAAATTCATAGAACTCAGGCAAGTAATCTGAAATTGCAATTAGTACAAACGAAGATGAATAGGTAAGTATTACTCGAGTGAAATTATTCTGTAATATTAATTAAGATATTTTTCAGTCAATTCCTGAAAGTTTTCATTGCCCGCAACGGCGCTGGAGAATATTCTCTGTGACCAAAATTGACACACCTGTTAGCTTACCTATGTCCCAGCTGACAGCTGATGTAAGTGGAAAAACATCGTTGCTAACACTTCACTTCATGCAGTTTGTGGATGTTGAATGCCAGTCATTTCGGCCCAGGACGACACTTTTAAATTTCAATCTACTTCATCAAATACACTCCATCGTGGCAAAGGGGTGGCAGACCCGAGCTTGGAAATCACTGATTCAAGTGCTGCTACCTTAGCAGACAGATTAACATTCCCAATCTCCGATCAGCACCCAACATTGGAGAGTCTGTCAGAGTTCGGTGGCCCATCTAGTGAAGCCCATTGCACATGTCTGGGCTGTACTGTGAGAAGTGGAGACTTTTGTCGACAGTTTTACAATCTGCAGTTCATGACTCTTCATTTACTGACACAGTTCATCTCCAGTCGCAGAAAGACTTAATAACATTCACGCTGGCCTCAGCAGTTATAAGTAATATTCGCATTATACTCGTGCCAGGTTGTGGCCATCTTTATAATAAGCGAATCTGACCATCATGCCTGGATGTTAATGGCATTGCCACCGCTGAAACCCCACTATTCAAATGGAGAACCCTTCCATTCACCAGACACTGGATCAGCCATATAAATACTGTTGCTATAAGAGCAGGTGAGACTGGGAGACTCCCGCAGTGAGTAATTCACATCAAGACTCCCAAAGCCGTTTGCGATCCACGACACACAATTCTGGACTATGATGGGATACTGTTCACTGACTGAAACAATATATTTTCAACAATGCCCATAGATTCTTGAGACCGTTCAGGACAAAGCATTTTGGTTGCTGTTGCCAGAGGTGAATGGATTTTCACTGAGGTGAAAATGCTTATTGTGAAGTGATATGAGTGAAGGATGAAGGGACAGGTAACAATTGAAAACAGGATTGATGATGTTCATTTAGGTAAGTCTAGAATTCGAAACTTAAAAAATTTCAGAGAACAATATATTTTTGTAAAACCAGAGACAACTGCGAATTCTGGAAATCAGAAAAAAAAACCTATAATTTGCTGAATAGTCTCCTTACGTCCAGCAGGATCTCAGGAGCGAAATTAGATTTAACATTTCGCGTCTTCTAACCCTTCTCCAGAACCTATAAATACAACTGGTCTTATGAATTGAGTTTGCAGGTGTAAACTAACTGTGAAAGAGAATCTCCTTTGTTTTCATTCAGCATTGTACATTTCGTCATCTTTTAGAAGTTTTTTTATTGTTCTCCCCGAGCATAGGACTTAAATATATTTTGCTCTGTGTTGGAGCACCCTCTCGTGCGAACAAACTGAAACTCTCAACGTGGGTTTTTGTATAGGATCTGCTATAACCCTGTTTCAATGCGGGCTGCACGGCACAGAGACACACGGCGCTGTCTGAGATGAGGATATTGCGGATTAATAGTTCCATGATCTTGCCAGTTTTATTCGAAGAAAGTCGATCACTGATACCAGTGTTACTGTGCAAATTCATCCCGATTAACCGAAACATGAACTTTGGAGGCTGCATGTGTCGCTGACTGTACGAGTATGCATAAGGGTTAGAATCACTTGTCTTCAAATTGCAGTCGAGGGCGATGTCCTTTCTCTCTTCAACCATCATTTCAGCAACCGATTGTTCCACTGTATCCTGCTGGCTCCATTGTAACACGTGAAACGAAGTAAAAGTGACAATCAACATCAGCCTCATATTGATCAATATAATCATCACCATCTCATCGATAAACAATAGCATTTGTTTTGTAATAATTAGCTCTTTTCTGAAAAGCAGATACTTACTGGCAATAAATGTGATTATGAGGATTGTTATGAGACATCTCCCCATCTTGTTTGTTGACTCGGTAACTCGAACAGAGCAGCAATACAGACCCCTGGTGAACAGCTTTCCTCATCCTATAAATAATATAAATGGTGCACCGGCAGCAATCTGTCCAAAAGTGCAATTGGGTCAGCGTGAATGTAAGGGTGTGGGGCAGGTGTAAGGGCAGGAAAGGGAAGCTTTGGGCGGAGATATGGTCGGTTCTAAATTTTACAATTTAGAATGACATTATTTTTCCATTTTCATACGATCGCTGGAATCACTTTCGGATTCCAATGTGTGACTCCATTCCTTCTTCTGTGAGGAAAAGATCTGAATTGCTGACAATAATTCAAGTGTGTTCCAACTCAGGTCAGATACACGTTTAAACCGAGTACCTTTTTTAATTTCAAATTTAGCCTGGAACAAAGACAATCATATTTAAAACATTATACTACTCACCGATGATAAAGCTCAGAGAGACCAGAGCAGCAATGAAGGGCCACATCACGGATGCTCCAGTATTCGAGGGGCCGTGTGTACTGCCAAACCGACAGAACACTGGAACAAGAAAATTCTAGAATAATTAGCAAACTTTCTACAGATGTCACCTTTTCCATAATGTGCAATAGGATGAGCTCAGATCGTTGGACCAAATTGGTCTGATGTCACTTCTGTCAACACAACTCTGTGTTTATTAACAACAAATTCTGCTCATCAGAAACAAAGCTGAATAAACATGGACAGATTATCTCTAATTGGCTCAATGGCAATGTTACCTCTAACAGAATGAGAAACACTTTATCTGTGATTGATTTGAGAAACATTAAGATATCCCTCAAGTTTACTAGTACAGTCAGCAACCACAGCACCATCTACAACATGTTTATTTGATTGCAGAAGTGATGGCAAACAGAAATTATGACTCCCCTGATCCATTCTCTGTCAAATTGAATAAAATTACGAAGATAACCAAGTTAGCGACCAACAAGGCTGTCACCTTCACCAGTGCGGTGCATTTATGTGCAATGGGTGGTACTGATGCAGTCTGACAGTAGATTCCATACAAAAAATGAAACTCATTTACAATTACACGCGGAGAGTCAATTTTCTATATTTGTTTATTCAGTAACAACGAATTTCATTGTTATAATGGAAGAGATCCATGGATCTCTCTAAGGAGATTGTCCTGACTTTTTGACAAACTTGGGGAGGTATTGAGCCAGCGATAAGTTAAATCCACTTGAAATTCCCGAGTTATCTGCTGCAATGCCATTTATTACCGCTCCTCCAAGTCACTCATCATTCTGACAAGGAAATATGTTCCAATTCCATCTGTGTCACAGAGTCAAAATCTCGCAACTCCCTTCCACACAACATCCCGGTATCCTCATACACGAACGGCAGCAGCAGTTCAAGAACGCAGCTCATCAGCACTTTTTCCGTGGCAATTAGGCATAGACAAGAAATGTTGGCCGAGTCAGCGTCACCCATATTCTATAGGTGAATATTTACAAATATAAATGCATCTTTTTCTATCGCCAGTTCCGCTGGAAAACTGAACCGCCTGTCCTCAGCCCCTACGTTTCAATTCGGATCATTTCTCTTTACTGGCTGGCGGTTCATCCCTCTCGGTCTCACAGACCTATTCGGGATACTAGGCAGCGAGTTGAGAGTATCCTGAGATATTATGGTAGATCATTGAGATTCGGGAGTCGAACCAGGCAACATCCAATCTTTCAAAGTTAATTTTGGGGTAGCAATTAAGAAATTCAGATTATCAAGCAAATTTGCTCGATTTTGTTTCTCTGCCGAGTTCCAGGCAGCGAATGCATTTAAAGCAAACACATAAACTGCGAGAGGAATGGGCGGAAAATAGAAATGTAATGTTTTGTGTCCGGGGCCCTTGTTCCAAACAAATTCTTAACCTCCTTTGGACTGAGGATTATTGAATTTCCAGTGAGTTACTGATCTCTCAGACTCACAGTGATGGACAGCGGACTGAACAGAGTAAAAGATTCGTTTATGATTCAGATTCTAATATAATGCACATCATGAAGTTGATTTACAATTAACCAGATCTCTGTTTCTGTTCACCTGAACCTTTCAGATTTATTACTGTAATCGCCAAATCTTCTGAATATCACCCTTCTGACCCATATTTCAGTTTTGTTAATTTGGTTGCTTTTGTTTTCATTGAACATGGTAGTCATAATCTGATAATCCATGCGAAATTGCCCAGTGTTAGTGCATTAATCAAAGGAAAATGGGTCTGGGTGGGCTACTCTTTAGAGGGTCGGTGCGAACTAGTTGGGCCGAAGGGCTATTTCCATACTGTAGGGAATCTAATCTAATCAAAGTGCTCTGGGGGAAGGAAGGAAAGGGGAGTTGATGATCAACAGATCAGACACAATCTTCTTTTACTCCTAGATTTTGTGATCTTATGATGATGATACATACCTAACCTGAGTATGGATGTCGTCATTCCTCTGAACATTGATCCTAAATGCTCACTGATGTAAAATTCAAAACTTATGAGACTTCACATCTCTTGGTGTTCTGGAACTCTCTGCACGCAAGGTTTGCAGAAACAGAAGCCCTCATAACTTTGAAGAAGTATTTGAATGAATGAGTGAAATACTCCAACTCAAAACGTCTATGGGCTATCTGCTGGAGAATGGGGATAGAAAAGTAAGGCGCTTGTTTTTCATTTCCACAGACTCTCTGGGCGTAAAGTTGCTATCTGTACTGTAGACATTTACGACTCCACAACTAGCAGTGATTAGGTCACTTCGCTCAGTGAGTGAATTGACAGGAGAATGTTTGGAAATAAAGTGCACCCTTGCCAAATAGGAGTGAGACACACTGTTGCCAGATGCATACACAGTCAAGTTATACGTTGCATCACTAGCTGTGTTGCGAATGTTTCAAAATTGTTGCCAGCTAAAACTTTACCCATATGAAAACGCTGGGATAAAAAATAGTTCTCAAACTTCAAGAGGAGATTGTTCAAGTCAGTATGTTTGAGTAGAGACTGTTTAATAATTCAATGCTCATTAATAAATAAGCAGAGTGTGAATGAAACGTTCATTGAGAAAGCTTTAAACATGCATTGCACGAGGCCTTGCCTCAATCGTCATTACTTTGCATCGTTTTTGTATTTTTATTAGACTACATGCATATTCCTTTATTCACTTTTGTCTCAGTTTACCGTGCACGAGACTCTGCCTTGTTTATTATTACATGGAATCAAATATTTACTTTATGTTATTTTTTTTTCTCCATTGTGTTCAGTTCTGTCTCAGATATTGTTGTATTCGATAATATATAAGTCAATGTTCCATTGTACATGTCTCACTCAGTAGTGTTTTCTGTTCGAGCTGAATATATTTTTCCAGTGCAATGATTCTTGTGTTAAGGGCACTACCATTTCAGCACAAGAGCATGATGCTATAACTCAAGGTCATGTTTCAGTTATCAATTTACCTGATGTTGTCTCTGTTTACATTATACCAGGCCGTTAACATCTGTCAACACACCAGGAATTCTATGAGAACCTCCGACGTTTGGTTGACTTTATTGATTTTATGTTTTAGCAGAAGAAATAAATGTCCTTCAGTTTCTATATGGCTCAGTATTTGTATGCAACAGTTCCCCCCTTAGATGCCTTCCTTATTATGTTAAAACAGGTTTCTAACAGCTCAACCATGGATACATGAACTCAAAAATATAAGAAATAATGCAAGAAATCAAAAAGCAAAAACAAAACAAAAGCATGAATTAAATAGATGAAAGGATCTCGAGATATTTTGAACATGCTGTAATAATGAGTGATGGTCTTAAGTTCGAGATGGGGTCTCAGAACAGTTTTAAGTCAGGGATTCCATGTGTGGTGAGAGTTAAATGCAACCATTGCAGCCAACAGATTGCCTTTTTTTGATTTGCGAAATTCCATGAACAATGTTACAAATCAAAGTTAAGAGTTATTACTTTTACTGACAGAACTCCACCTGAAGTGCATGTTCTAACTTAATTGCCCCTCTGGAGACTCTCAGTTACAAACGATAAGGGACACCTTGAATGCGTCTCAGAGCTGAAGTCTGGACATTCAGTAATCCATTCAATCGCTGAAAACAAAGATGCATGGGTCAGCAAATGGGCTGTTCTTTGCAATTTTCTATCCGCTTCTCGCTCTTATTGGTATCACCGGTAAGAAATCTATTCGAACATAGTTATGTTTTTATTTTTGATACAAATTTGTTCTTTTCCTTCAGGATCTGACTAAATATCAGCAACATCCAATATGTTGTCTGTATAATGGACTTCAACCAGGTTCCAATGTGTTATCGCAATATATTAGATTGCATTCTGCCATGTGTTTGCATTACTTGGAAATGCACTATGGATCACAAAATGATATTATTCTCTATATTTTGGGATTACTTTGTAACGTCATTTTTTATTATACGTACTAAATATTTCGTTAGTTTGTACATTTTAATTTTATTAATATTCAATTATAATGCATTCAGGTACATTTCAGCATATTTAATATGCTGTGAAGTAGTACTATCAAATTTCACGAATATTTACCATTAACAGTGTGATCTTAAGAATTAGTGAAAAGGTTGCAAGAAGTAATTGCTGGTTGAAAGATTTTAAATCATTTTGCATTTTGACTGATCCTGATAGATTTTGTACATTTGGCTTATGTTTTGAATAATTCAATGTTTGCATTCATTGTGGACGTGTGTTTCGCTGGTCAATATCACATGGAATGATCACTTTTAGTTTATTTTAGAAAAAATGGCTTTCCAGTTGTGTCTCTCGTCAGTGCAGTAGGTAAAATGGGGATGCATCAGAGGATGTAACACATTAATTTGATAGAGGGACACACGAAGAAATATTAGCGCGGACTACTTAAAGCTTGGAGAAAATGTTATTAGATTAGATTACTTACAGTGTGGAAACAGGCCCTTCGGCCCAACAAGTCCACACCGCCCCGCCGAAGCGCAAACATCCATGCCCCAACATGTACCCCTTACCTAACACTACGGGCAATTTAGCATGGCCAATTCACCTGACCTGCACATCTTTGGACTGTGGGAGGAAACCGGAGCACCCGGAGAAAACCCATGCAGACACGGGGAGAACGTGCAAACTCCACACAGTCAGTTGCTTGAGGCGAGAATTGAACCCGGGTCTCTGATGCTGTGAGGCAGCAGTGCTAACCACTGTGCCACCGTGCCGCCCTTATATTATATTAAGGAGGAGGTCTTAGAGAAGACAGGAGAGAGGCAGTCATTGGACGACGGAATATAAACGTTTGCCAGCTTAACATTAAACACGTTCACAACAATAATGGCATTGGTTAAACCCAGGGATGAGCTCCTGAATAGCATTGGAGGGAGACATTAGATTTTGCCCAATTTTACAGGAATTGGCGTGACAGTGGAAGAATTTGCAAGTCAGTTTTAGAGATTACTAAAACCATGCTTTGTCAGACAGAGAGGCCAAGTAGGTCAGTGAGCTGAGGATTTGTGGATGAATTGGACTTGCAATGCTTAAATCAATGGACACCATATATTTAGAATGAGCTTCAATTGGATACTTAGCTTAGGTATTATCTCAGTAGTCAGAGAATAGAACTTGGAGCGGAGAAGATTGCAGTGACTCTTGTATTAAGAAATGTTTAATGCAGCAATGAATATCAGCAATTACCAACAATTTTGAAATAGTCTGAATTTGAGTCTGTGTGAGCGTGGGTTCTTTCAGTACCAGACTGCATACAGTTGCTGTTTTGCATTTGGAGTTTGTTTCATACTATGTATCACTTTCTTTTTTCATCTTCCATAGCAAACGTGTTGGCGATTATTATTTTATCCCAAGGATACTGTGGTCTCTCCCGATGCATCACCTATTAACTACTGGCGAAAAAATTCCTGAAATAATGGTGCCAGAATTCAACAGAAATATTCTTCCAGTCTCTGTTGTG
>NW_025205106.1:0-10076 GCF_004010195.1 Chiloscyllium plagiosum | reverse complement strand
GTGTGAGACTGTACCCCAGAGAGAGTCAGTGTGCATGAGACTGTACCTCAGAGAGAGTCAGTGTGTGTGGGACTGTACCCCAGTGAGAGTCAGTGTGTGTGTGAGACCTATACCCCAGGAAGAGTCTGTGTGTGTGAGACTGTACATCAGAGAGACTCAGTGTGTGTGGGACTGTACCCCAGTGAGAGTCAGTGTGTGTGTGAGACCTATACCCCAGGAAGAGTCAGTGTGTGTGAGACTGTACACCAGTGAGAGTCAGTGTGTGTGAGACTGAACCCCAGAGGGAGAGTCACTGTGTGTGAGACTGTACCCCAGTGAGAGTCAGTGTGTGTGCGACTGTACCCCAGAGAGAGTCAGTTTGTGTGAGACTGTACCTCAGAGAGTCAGTGTGTGTGGGACTGTACCCCAGTGAGAGTCAGTGTGTGTGGGACGGTACCCCAGAAAGAGTCAGTGTGTGTGTGAGACCTGTACCCCAGGAAGAGTAAGTGTGTGTGAGACTGTACACTAGTGAGAGTCAGTGTATGTGAGACTGCACCCCAGAGAGAGTTACTGTGTGTGGGACTGTACCCCAGTGAGAGTCAGTGTGTGTAGAACGGTACCCCAGTGAGAGAGTCTGTGTGTGTGAGACTGTACCCCAGAGAGAGTCAGTGTGTGTGAGACTGTACCCCAGAGAGAGTCAGTGTGTGGGGGACTGTACCCCAGCGAGAGTCAGTGTCTGTGGGCCCTGTATCCCAGTGAGAGTCAGTGTTTGTGAGACTGTACCCCATGGAGAGTAAGTGTGTGTGGGACGGTCCCCCCGAGAGAGTCAGTGTGTGTGGGACTGTACCCCAGAGAGAGTCAGTGTGTGTGAGACCTGTACCCCAGGAAGAGTCAGTGTGTATGAGACTGTACCCCAGAGAGAGTCAGTGTGTGTGAGACTGTACCCCAGAGAGAATTAGTGTGTGGAGGACTGTACCCCAGCGAGAGTCAGTGTGTGTGGGCCCTGTACCCCAGTGAGAGTCAGTGAGTGTGAGACTGTACCCCAGGGAGAGTAAGAGTGTGTGGGACTGTCCCCCAGAGAGAGTCAGCGTGTGTGGGACTGTACACCAGTGAGAGTCAGTATGTGTGAGACTGTTCCCCCAGGAGAGTCAATGTGTATGAAACTCTACCCCAGAGAGAGTCAGTATGTGGGACTGTACGCCAGTGAGAGTCATGTGTGTGTGGGACTGTACCCCAGAGAGAGTCAGTGTGGGTGAGACTGTACCCCAGGGAGAGTCTGTGTGTGTGAGATTGCACCCCAGAGAGACTCAGTGTGTGTGAGACTGTTCCCCAAGGAGATTCATTGTGTGTGAGACTGTACCCCAGAGAGAGTCAATGTGTATGAGACTGTACTCCAGAGAGTGTCAGTGTGTGGGGGACCTATACTCCAGTGAGAGTCAGTGTGTGGGACTTGTACCCCAGTGAGAGTCATGTGTGAGACTGTATCCCAGAGAGAGTTAGTGTGTGTGGGACTGTACCCCAGAGAGAGTCAGTGTGTGTGGGACCTGTACCCCAGAGAGACGCAGTGTGTGTGAGACTGTTTCCCAAGGAGAGTCTGTGTGTGTGGGACATGTACCCCAGAGAGAGTCAGTGTGTGTGAGGCTGTACCCCAGGGAGAGTCAGTGTGTGTGGGACTGTACCCCAAGGAGATTCATTGTGTGTGGGACTGTACCCCAGAGAGAGTCAATGTGTATGAGACTGTACCCCAGAGAGTGTCAGTGTGTGGGGGACCTATACTCCAGTGAGAGTCAGTTTGTGGGACCTGTACCCCAGTGAGAGTCATGTGTGAGACTGTATCCCAGAGAGAGTTAGTGTGTGTGGGACTGTACCCCAGAGAGAGTCAGTGTGTGTGAGACTGTACCTCAGAGAGAGTCAGTGTGTGTGGTTCTGTACCCCATGGAGAGCCAGTGTGTTTGGGACTGTATCCCAGTGAGAGAGTCCGTGTGTGTGAGACTGGACCCCAGAGAGAGTCAGTTTGTGTGAGACTGTACCTCAGAGACAGCCAGTGTGTGTGAGACTGTACATCAGAGAGAGTCAGTTTGTGGGGACTGTACCCCAGCGAGAGTCAGTGTATGTGGGCCCTGTACCCCAGTGAGAGTCAGTGAGTGTGAGGCTATACCACAGGGAGAGTAAGTATGTGTGGGACTGTCCCCCAGAGAGAGTCAGCGTGTGTGGGACTGTACACCAGTGAGAGTCAGTTTGTGTGGGACGGTACCCCAGAGAGAGTCAGTGTGTGTGAGACTGTACACCAGTGAGAGTCAGTGTGTGTGAGACTGTACCCCAGAGAGAGTCACTGTGTGTGGGACTGTACGCCAATGAGAGTCAGTGGGTGTGGGACGGTACCCCAGACAGAGTCAGTGTGTGTGAGACCTGTACCCAGGGAGAGTCAGTGTGTGTGAGACTGTACCCCAGAGAGAATTAGTGTGTGGAGGACTGTACCCCAGTGAGAGTCAGTGTGTGTGGGCCCTGTACCCCAGTGAGAGTCAGTGAGTGTGAGACTGTACCCCAGGGAGAGTAAGAGTGTGTGGAACTGTCCCCCAGAGAGAGTCAGCGTGTGTGGGACTGTACACCAGTGAGAGTCAGTGTGTGTGGGACGGTACCCCATAGAGAGTCAGTGTGTGTGAGACCTGTACCCCAGGAAGATTAATGTGTGTGAGACTGTACCACAGAGAGAGTCCGTGTATGTGAGACTGTATCCCAGTGAGAGTCAGTATGTGTGAGACTGTTCCCCCAGGAGAGTCAATGTGTATGAAACTCTACCCCAGAGAGAGTCAGTGTGTGGGACTGTACGCCAGTGAGAGTCATGTGTGTATGGGACTGTACCCCAGGGAGAGTCTGTGTGTGTGAGACTGCACCCCAGAGAGACTCAGTGTGTGTGAGACTGTTCCCCAAGGAGATTCATTGTGTGTGGGACTGTACCCCAGAGAGAGTCAATGTGTATGAGACTGTACCCCAGAGAGTGTCAGTGTGTGGGGGACCGATACTCCAGTGAGAGTCAGTGTGTGGGACTTGTACCCCAGTGAGAATCATGTGTGAGACTGTACCCCAGAGAGAGTTAGTGTGTGTAGGACTGTACCCCAGAGAGAGTCAGTGTGTGTGGGACCTGTACCCCAGAGAGACGCAGTGTGTGTGAGACTGTTCCCCAAGGAGAGTCTGTGTGTGTGGGACATGTACCCCAGAGAGAATCAGTGTGTGTGAGGCTGTACCCCAGGGAGAGTCAGTGTGTGTGGGACTGTACCCCAGAGAGAGTTAGTGTGTGAGGGACTGTACCCCAGAGAAAGTCAGTGTGTGTGGGACCTGTACCCCAGAGAGACTCAGTGTGTGTGAGACTGTTCCCCAAGGAGAGTCTGTGTGTGTGGGACTTGTACCCCAGAGAGAGTCAGTGTGTGTGAGGCTGTACCCCAGGGAGAGTCAGTGTGTGTGGGACTGTACCCCAGGGAGAATCAGTGTGTGTGGGACTGTACCCCAGGGAGAGTCAGTGTGTGTGGGACTGTACCCCAGTGAGACGCAGTGTGTATTAGACTGTTCCCCAAGGAGTGTCATTGTGTGTGGGACTGTACCCCAGGCTAAGTCAGTGTGTGTGGGACTGTACCCCAAGGAGAGTACATGTGTGTGAGCACCTGTACCCCAGAGAGAGTCAGTGTGTGTGAGACTGTACCCCAGAGGGAGTCAGAGTGTGTGGGACTGTACCCCAGAGGGTGTCAGTGTGTGTGGGACCTGTACCCCAGGGAGAGTCAGATTGTGTGAGACTATACCCCAGAGAGAGTCAGTGTGTGTGAGAATGTACCCCAGAGAGAGTCAGTGTGGGTGAGACGGTACCCCAGTGAGAGTCAGTGTGTGTGGGACTGTACCCCAGAGAGAGTCAGTGTGTGTGAGACTGTACCCCAGAGGGAGTCAGAGTGTGTGGGACTGTACCCCAGAGGATGTCAGTGTGTGTGGGACCTGTACACCAGGGAGAGTCAGAGTGTGTGAGACTGCACGCCAGAGAGACCCAGTGTGTGTGAGACTGTTCCCCAGGGAGAGTCAGTGTGTGTGGGACTTTACCACAGCGAGAGTCAGTGTGTGTGGGACTGTACCCCAGGGAGAGTCAGTGTGGGTGAGACTGTACCCCAGGGAGAGTCTGTGTGTGTGTGAGACTGCACCCCAGAGAGACTCAGTGTGTGTGAGACTGTTCCCCAAGGAGATTCATTGTGTGTGGGACTGTACCCCAGAGAGAGTCAATGTGTATGAGACTGTACCCCAGAGAGTGTCAGTGTGTGGGGGACCTATACTCCAGTGAGAGTCAGTGCGTGGGACTTGTACCCCAGTGAGAGTCATGTGTGAGACTGTACCCCAGAGAGAGTTAGTGGGTGTGGGACTGTACCCCAGAGAGAGTCAGTGTGTGTGGGACCTGTACCCCAGAGGGACGCAGTGTGTGTGAGACTGTTCCCCAAGGAGAGTCTGTGTGTGTGGGACATGTACCCCAGAGAGAGTCAGTGTGTGTGAGGCTGTACCCCAGGGAGAGTCAGTGTGTGTGGGACTGTACCCCAAGGAGATTCATTGTGTGTGGGACTGTACCCCAGAGAGAGTCAATGTGTATGAGACTGTACCCCAGAGAGTGTCAGTGTGTGGGGGACCTATACTCCAGTGAGAGTCAGTTTGTGGGACCTGTACCCCAGTGAGAGTCATGTGTGAGACTGTATCCCAGCGAGAGTTAGTGTGTGTGAGACTGTACCCCAGAGAGAGTCAGCGTTTGTGAGACTACCTCAGAGAGAGTCAGTTTGTGGGGGCTGTACCCCAGAGAGAGTCAGTGTATGTGGGCCCTGTCCCCCAGAGAGAGTCAGCGTGTGTGGGACTGTACACCAGTGAGAGTCAGTGTGTGTGGGACGGTACCCCAGAGAGAGTCAGTGTGTGTGAGACTGTACCCCAGAAAGAGTCAGTGTGTGTGGGACTGTACCCCAGGGAGAGCCTGTGTGTGTGAGACTGCACCCCAGAGAGACTAGGTGTGTGTGAGACTGTTCCCCAAGGAGATTCATTGTGTGTGGGACTGTACCCTAGATAGAGTCAATGTGTATGAGACTGTACCCCAGAGAGTGTCAGTATGTGGGGGACCTATACTCCAGTGAGTCAGTGTGTGGGACCTGTACCCCAGTGAGAGTCATGTGTGAGACTGTACCCCAGAGAGAGTTAGTGTGTGTGGGACTGTACCGCAGAGAGAGTCAGTGTGTGTGGGACCTGTACCCCAGAGAGAGACTCAGTGTGTTTGAGGCTGTACCCCAGGGAGAGTCAGTGTGTGTGGGACTGTACCCCAGGGAGAGTCAGTTTGTGTGGGACTGTACCCCAGGGAGAAACTGTGTGTGTGTGAGACTGCACCCCAGAGAGACCCAGTGTGTGTGAGACTGTTCCCCAGGGAGAGTCAGTGTGTGTGGGACTGTACCCCAGGGAGAGTCCATGTGTGTGAGCACCAGTACCCCAGGGAGAGTCAGTGTGTGTGGGACCTGTACCCCAGAGAGAGTCAGTGTGTGTGAGACTGTACCCCAGTGAGAGTCAGTGTGTGTGGGACGGTCCCTCAGAGAGAGTCAGTGTGGGTGAGACTGTACCCCAGTGAGAGTCAGTGTGTGTGGGACTGTACCCCAGGGAGAGTCAGTGTGAGTGAGACTGTACCCCAGACAGAGTTAATATGTGTGGGACTGTACCCCAGAGATAGTCAGTCTGTGTGAGACTGTACCCCAGGGAGAGTCGATGTGTATGAGACTGTACTCCAGAGAGAGTCAGTGTGTGGGGGATCTATACTCCAGTGAGAGTCAGTGTGTGGGACCTGTACGCAGTGAGAGTCAGTGTGGGTGAGACTGTACCCCAGGGGGAGTCAGTGTGTGTGGGACTGTACCCCAGGGAGAGTCAGTGTGAGTGAAACTGTACCCCAGACAGAGTCAGTATGTGTGGGACTGTACCCCAGAGAGAGTCAGTCTGTGTGAGACTGTACCCCAGGGAGAGTCGATGTGTATGAGACTGTACTCCAGAGAGAGTCAGTGTGTGGGGGATCTATACTCCAGTGAGAGTCAGTTTGTGGGACCTGTACCCCAGAGGGAGTCAGAGTGCGTGGGACTGTACCCCAGAGGGTGTCAGTGTGTGTGAGACTGTACGCCAGAGAGAGTCAGTGTGTGTGGGACCTGTACCCGAAGGAGAGTCAGTGTGTGTGAGACTGTACACCAGAGAGAGTCAGTGTGTGTGAGACTGCACCCCAGAGAGAGTCAGTGTGTGTGAGACTGCACCCCAGTGAGACTCAGTGTGTGTGAGACTATTCCCCAAGGAGAGTCATTGTGTGTGGGACCTCTAACCCAGGAAGAGTCAGTGTGTGTGAGACTGAACCCCAGAGAGAGTCAGTGTGTGTGTGAGAGACTGTACCCCAGAGAGAGTCAGTGTGTGGGGGACTGTTCCCCAGAGAGAGTCATTGTTTGTGCGATTGTAACCCAGAGAGAGTCAGTGTGTGTGCGACTGTGCCTCAGAGAGAGTCAGTGTGTGTGGGACCTGTACACCAGAGAGAGTCAGTGTGTGTGAGACTGTACCCCAGAGAGAGTCAGTGTGTGTGAGACTGTACCCCAGTGAGAGTCAGTGTGTGTGGGACTGTACCCCAGAGAGACTCAGTGTGTGTGAGACTGTTCCCCAAGGAGAGTCAGTGTGTGTAGGACTTGTACGCCAGAGAGAGTCAGTGTGTGTGGGACTGTACCCTAGGGAGAGTCAGTGTGTGTGGGATCTATACTCCAGTGAGAGTCAGTTTGTGGGACCTGTACCCCAGAGGGAGTCAGAGTGCGTGGGACTGTACCCCAGAGGGTGTCAGTGTGTGTGAGACTGTACGCCAGAGAGAGTCAGTGTGTGTGGGACCTGTACCCGAAGGAGAGTCAGTGTGTGTGAGACTGTACCCCAGAGAGAGTCAGTGTGTATGAGACTGCACCCCAGAGAGAGTCAGTGTGTGTGAGACTGCACCCCAGTGATACTCAGTGTGTGTGAGACTATTCCCCAAGGAGAGTCAATGTGTGTGGGACCTCTAACCCAGGAAGAGTCAGTGTGTGTGAGACTGAACCCCAGAGAGAGTCAGTGTGTGTGAGACTGTACCCCAGAGAGAGTCAGTGTGTGTGGGACTGTCCCCCGGAGAGAGTCAGTGTGTGTGGGACGGTACGACAGTGAGAGCCAGTGTGTCTGGGACCAGTACCCCAGAAGAGTCAGTGTGTGTGGGACTGTACGACAGTGAGGGCCAGTGTGTGTGGGACTAGTACCCCAGTGAGAGTCAGTGTGTGCGGGACCTGTACACCAGAGAGAGTCAGTGTGTGTGGGACTGTACTATAGTGAGAGCCAGTGTGTGGGGGACCTATACCCCAGAGAGAGTCAGTGTGTGTGAGACTGCATCCCAGGGAGAGTCAGTGTGTGTGAGACTGTACCCCACAGAGAGTGAGTGTGTGTGGGACTGTACCCCAGAGAGAGTCAGCGTGTGTGAGACTGTACCCCAGTGAGAGTCAGTGTGTGTGGGACTGTACCCCAGAGAGACTCAGTGTGTGTGAGACTGTTCCCCAGAGAGAGTCAGTGTGTGTAGGAATTGTACGCCAGAGAGAGTCAGTGTGTGTGAGACTGTACGCCAGAGAGAGTCAGTGTGTGTGGGACTGTACCCCAGGGAGAGTCAGTGTGTGTGGGAGTGTACCCCAGGGAGAGTCAGTGTGTATGGGACTGCACCCCAGAGAGACTCAGTGTGTGTGAGACTGTTCCCCAAGGAGATTCATTGTGTGTGGGACTGTACCCAGAGAGAGTCAATGTGTATGAGACTGTACCCCAGAGAGTGTCAGTGTGTGGAGGACCTATACTCCAGTGAGAGTCAGTGTGTGCGACCTGTACCCCAGTGAGAGTCATGTGTGAGACTGTACCCCAGAGAGAGTTAGTGTGTGTGGGACTGTACCCCAGTGAGAGTCAGTGTGTGGGGGACTGTACCCCAGAGACAGTCAGCGTTTGTGAGACTGTACGCCAGAGAGAGTCAGTGTGAGTGGGACCTGTACCCTAAGGAGAGTCAGTGTGTGTGAGACTGTACCCCAGAGAGAGTCAGTGTGTGTGAGGCTGTACCCCAGAGAGATTCAGTGTGTGGGGGACTTGTACCCCAGAGAGAGTCAGTGTGTGTGAGGCTGTACCCCAGGGAGAGTCAGTGTGTGTGTGAGTCTGCACCCCAGGGAGACTCAGTGTGTGTGAGACTGTTCCCCAAGGAGAGTCATTGTGTGTGGGACTGTACCACAGAGAGAGTCAGTGTGTGTGGGACCTGTACCCCAGTCAGAGTCATGTGTAGACTGTACCCCAGAGAGAGTCAGTGTGTGTGAGACTGCAACCCAGTGAGACTCAGTGTGTATGAGACTGTTCCCCAAGGAGAGTTGATGTGTATGAGACTGTACTCCAGTGAGAGTCAGTGTGTGGGGGATCTATACTCCAGTGAGAGTCAGTGTGTGGGACCTGTACCCCAGTGAGAGTTAGTGTGTGTGGGACTAGTACCCCAGTGAGAGTCAGTGTGTGTGGGACTGTCCCCCAGAGAGAGTCAGTGTGTGGGGGACTGTACGACAGTGAGAGCCAGTGTGTGGGGGACCTATACCCCAGAGAGAGTCAGTGTGTGCGAGACTGCATCCCAGGGAGAGTCAGTGTGAGTGAGACTGTACCCCACAGAGAGTGAGTATGTGTGGGACTGTACCCCAGAGAGAGTCAGTGTGAGTGAGACTGTACCCCACAGAGAGTGAGTATGTGTGGGACTGTACCCCAGAGAGAGTCAGTGTGTGTGAGAATGTACACCAGCGAGAGTCAGTGTCTCTGGGACTGTATCCCAGAGAGAGTCATTGTGTGTGGGACTGTACTCCAGGGAGAGTCAGTGTGTGTGGGACCTGTACCCAAGGGAGAGTCAGTGTGTGTGGGACTGTACCCTATGGAGTGTCCGTGTGTGTGGGACCCGTACCCCAGGAAGAGTCAGTGTGTATGAGACTGTACCCCAGAGAGAGTCAGAGTGTGTGGGACTGTACCCCAGAGAGAGTCAATGTGTATGAGACTGTACCCCAGAGAGAGTCAGTGTGTGGGGGACTGTACCCCAGAGACAGTCAGCGTTTGTGAGACTGTACGCCAGAGAGAGTCAGTGTGAGGGGGACCTGTACCCTAAGGAGAGTCAGTGTGTGTGAGACTGTACCCCAGAGTGAGTCAGTGTGTGTGAGGCTGTACCCCAGAGAGAGTCAGTGTGTGGGGGTCTTGTACCCCAGAGAGAGTCAGTGTGTGTGAGGCTGTACCCCAGGGAGAGTCTGTGTGAGCGTGAGACTGCACCCCAGGGAGACTCAGTGTGTGTGAGACTGTTCCCCAAGGAGAGTCATTGTGTGTGGGACTGGACCACAGAGAGAGTCAGTGTGTGTGGGACCTGTACCCCAGTCAGAGTCATGTGTAGACTGTACCCCAGAGAGAGTCAGTGTGTGTGAGACTGCACCCCAGTGAGACTCAGTGTGTATGAGACTGTTCCCCAAGGAGTGTCATTGTGTGTGGGACTGTACCCCAGAGAAAGTCAATGTGTGGGACTGTACCCCAGGGACAGTCAGTGTGAGCGAGACTGTACCCCAGACATAGTCAGTGTGTGTGAGACTGTCCCCCAGAGAGAGTCAGTGTGTGTGGGACTGTACGATAGTGAGAGCCAGTGTGTGTGGGACTCGTACCCCAGTGAAAGTCAGTGTGTGTGGGACTGTCCCCCAGAGAGAGTCAGTGTGTGTGGGACTGTACGACAGTGAGAGCCAGTGTGTGGGGGACCTATGCCCCAGAGAGTGTCAGTGTGTGTGAGACTGCACCCCAGTGAGAGTCAGTGTGTGTGAGACTATTCCCCAAGGAGAGTCATTGTGTGTGGGACCTCTAACCCAGGATGTGTCAGTGTGTGTGAGACTGAACCCCAGAGAGAGTCAGTGTGTGTGAGACTGTATCCCAGGGAGAGTCAGTGTGTATGAGACTGTACCCCAGAGAGAGTCATTGTGTGTGGGACTGTACGCCAGGGAGAGTCAGGGACCACACACACTGTCCCCCAGGGAGAGTCA
>NW_025205105.1:3710-10076 GCF_004010195.1 Chiloscyllium plagiosum | reverse complement strand
GCTGCCAGCAAGAACTGTCTGGCAGGTACCTTTCCACATCGAAAATGATTGACACCGACCCTGGAGAACAAATCGACAGCGGAAGAAACGAAGGGAGAATTGGATAGGTGGCTGGTTTTGAAATTTGAATTTTTTCTCTAATTATGAATCAGGTCGTTTTATCGGACCAGTATTGTCAACGGGAAAGTAAAAGATACTTCAGAGAAAGGGGTTGTAAGTAGTTTCCAGTTAATTATTCTGTGTTAGACTTTAAATATTAAAGTTGTCATTTTTTTCATTCCATGGGTAACTTTTGGGATAGTTCTTTGCCAGTCGAATTTTCAGATTACAGCACGGTGTGAAACATTTCTGTGCGTCAGGTTTAAATCAGGAGAGAGCATTTCCGCGTGTCATAACAGCGCGTTCATGAGGTCGATGATGCAGGAATTGACCAGCAGTTTCCACTTCTTCTACTTCCTGAAAAAATACATCGCGGCACTGGTCAGCAGCTCCTTGTGCTGCCGGTCCGACGTCGGCTCCCTCGTCTCGAATCCAGAGGGCAGAATGACCTGTCACAGCTAAGCACGGAGAATGCCAGCTTTCTGGACGATCCCGTCACTCTTAATGACCTGGACTCTCGGAGGGCTCTCGAGTGGTTAGTCGCCGTGGCTGAACGGACTGACTGTGGAGTGTGTCTAGGCAATCTGGGAATAGAACAGGAGACAAAATGTGTGCTGCTCGCTCGTCGAACTCCAAGACAAGTCCAGTTTCATCAATTCATGGCGGCGTTGTTGAAACGCAAATGGGAAATATCGACCAGGTTTGGCTTGCATCACAAGGTGAAGAAACCTTTAAGCGGGCAAAACACAGACACCATGTATCAGTACGAGCGGCCACCAATCTCTCTCCGTGAAGTCACCCAACTACACAAGGAAAATAATAGGCAACTGAGAGCTTTGTGGCGAATCGCTCCCCAACACACAGTCACAAGCAATAAGTTCAATACCCTTCCAACTTACTCCTCAAGTCTGCAATCTTACAATTCTCCGATTATTTATTAATCACCTGGTTATCAAGAGTGCACCTAACAATTTAAATTTCCTCCAATCGCTACCACTTGAGGAAGTGAGAGCAAAAATACGTTTCCTGAAACGCGTTTCAAATAGAAGCCCCGTTATTATAAAAAATTCTTAATTTCCCTATTTTTAACTGCACAATCACAACTTAGGTATGAATGCAGAATGTACAATTCGTGAGTTTGCAGATGACTTGAAATTTGACATTATTGTTGAACGTGATATGGATCATTTCAGCAGAGTGTCTGATATTGATCAGCAAGTAAATTGCGCACAGCAATGGCAGATACAATTAATCCCGAAAGGTGCAAGGTGATTAATTTTGGGGTGTTTAATAAGCGAAGAATGGGAATAACGAATGGGAAGTCGCCAGGGAGCACCGACGAACAAAGATATCATAGTGTATGAGGTAAAAATCCCTTCATATGTCAACACGATTCGACAGCGTGGTTAGGTGAACTGGCCAAGCTGAATCTGCCATCGTGTTCAGGGTTGTGTTGGTGAGATACATTAGTAGGGGAACCGTAGCGCAATAGCGCAGAAGAATTGGTCTGGGTGGGATACCCGTCGGAGGGCCAATGTGGACATTTTTGGAAACTGGCCGGTTTCCACACTGTGGGGATTCTATGACGATGAAGGAGGCAAAGAGCAGCTTGATGTCTTCCGCAAGTGTGAGGAATATGGAGCAGAAAATTCCTGTTGCAACATTTTCAAATATTGATTCATTCACAGATGGAAAACTGTGTTTATCTCTGTTCGCCCTATTATAGAGGATGTGGTTGCATCGGGATGTGTGCGGGCAGATTCACCACGATGTTGCAAATAAATATCCCAGTTATGAGGAAAGACTGGGCAGTCCGTCTTTGTTCCCCTTGAGACACATGATGTCGTTGTGGGTCTACTTGTGATATACAAAATTAAGAGAGTTATTGATGGCTCAGATTGTGAGAATATCTTCAACATGGGAGACATACATGAGAGCACAGTGTATTAACTTAAAGTGAGGAGTAAGTGGCATGGAACAGCACACAATTCTCCCTCTGGACCTAACGAATAATATTTACAGCTCCATCATATATTACTTGCAATCGGAAAATATCCAAATATCATCTCATGTATTTTCTATATCTGTGCTGCTGCCTTCAAAGCACCATCAACTTTCCCACCACTGTGCCTCTCATCCTCTATATTTATTGGCCACCCAACATTCTTCGTGAGGATCTTGTCCTGTGAAATTGCTTCCTCAATTTCTGTCTTGCTATGATGCGGCACATCTACACAGCTTGTATAATTGATCACCTCACTATGTGAGACCATGTAGACTGCTTTAGAAGCAACACAGGCAAGACAGATATTAAACAGTGACTGAGACAGGCACTCTTCTAACATTTGGTCTGAATTTCCGATAAAACCCACTAAATTCCAGGAAATATAATACTATTCTCTTTATCGCCGCATGGGGAACTCCACACTTCCACTTGTTTTCACATTCCTTGGGGCATTTGTGCATATCCAGTAACACGGCCCAGGATAATAACTTGGACTTACACGAATTAATTCTGAGTCAGCTTTGTCAATGAGCCTGCCTTGGAAAGTCAATCGAATCATTTCAATAAATTCTGAAAATTTCTGTTGCATGTGTGACAAAAAAAATTAGTTCTTCAATATACACTACGCAGTTGTGTAATACGGAAATGACTTTATTGCTGTGTCTCTGAAATGTGATGCCACATTTTTCATACCAAATAGCATGAATTAAATTGATACAGTTCATTCCTTGTTTCAAAAACGAAATTTATCTTCACTTTTACAGATAAAAAGCATTCTCTGAATATATTTCTGAGATAGAAATATATCTAGCTTTTCTGACCTTTTCAATGCAAAGTCATATTGCGGAATCGGAGAAGAATCACATTTTGTACCTGCAGTGGTTTTGCAATTGTTTACATCTAAGTGCTGGGTATGATCTGGGTTTAGCAACATTACGATGGATGAGCTGCGGGATCTGCGTGGGTTTCCTCCGGGTGCTCCGGTTTCCTCCCACAGTCCAAAGATATGCAGGTCAGGTGAATTGGCCATGCTAAATTGCCTGTAGTATTAGGTAAGGGGTAAATGTAGGGGTATGGGTCGGTTACGCTTAGGCGGGTCGGTGTGGACTTGTTGGGCCGAAGGGCCTGTTTCCACACTGTAATGTAATCTAAAAAAAATCTAATCTTACAATCTTAATACACGCCAACATATATATATATATATATACATATATAAATATATATATATATATATATATATAACATTGTGTATAACCATGCAAACAAGATCTACGATGGTCTGCCTTCTTATCGTCTTCTAGCAAGTGAATTGCTGACATCCAGATACTTGAAATAATAGACAACTTGACTATTTGTGTTATTAGGTGTGGTTAATACTGGGGCGATGGTTACCACCGCTTGCCGGCGCTTTCTGACAATCTGTCGTTCACTGAAACGTCTTGCCTTACTTCAGTAATTCAGTGAATGCTGCCACATTGCGAAAACGTGGTGCGAATTCCGAATAAAATCCACTTAATAATACGAGCGATAGCATTGCTTTTCTCGTCGATGGCATGGGAACTTCCCGACTCAGCTTTGTTTTTACATTCCGTGGGGGCAATTGTCTATGTCCAATAATATTACCCACGAAGTTGACTTCGTGGTAAAGTTTGGTAAAGTTAATGATAGCCAGTTTTATCACCAAGCCTGCCTCCCGAAGTCGTTTGAAGAATTCTGATACAGTTGGCAAATGTTTTTTCCATGTGCACCTAAAAATCACCAGGTCATAAATATTTACTGTGCAATTTGGTATGCCAGAAACGATTTTGTTGGTTAGTCATCGAAATGTGGCTGTGCATTATTCATAACAAATGGTTTGACTTTAAACTGAGACAGTCCATTTTGTCTGAGGAAAGCCTATACTATATTCGCTATTTTGGACAATAGTACCTGCCAGTATCCTCTGAGCAAATCCAAACAGAAATATCAATTGCTTGTTTAATCTGTCCAACATAGTCTTCCACATGTGTAAGCGTATCTGAATTAAACTTTGGTACTTCATTCACTTTTAAATAGTTCATTCATAAGCTTGATATGCATCTGAATTTGACACCATTACTATGAGTGAGATCCAGTCATAGTAACCCATTTTGACTATACCGTCTTGGTGCGTGCATTCAAACGTCTTAAAACTTTGCCAACATTAGAGGATTATACCGATAAGGATGTTGCTGCATCGGAACAGCATCTCTGATATCGACATCAGGCATAATTAGGTCAAATTTTCCAGCTTTGTTCTAACTGTCTCGCTTTGTAACAGTAACACACACAGGGTAAGCCGCCTGCTCAATTTAAACCAGCAACACGGAGAAGGTTTAACTCTTGCACTAATCTGTGAAAATTACAGAGTTCAACAACTATTTAAAGTAAGAATTCACATGTTTATTCCTTGTGGTTGAACAGAGAATACTTACCTAACAACTATTCACAACTCAACCCTCTAACCTATCTTTTACCTTGCCCTTCTACATTACTAATCTTGATAAACCCCCACGATTAAGATTTACCAATAGTTCAGGTTTTCAAAACTAGCCATCGATCTTCTTTTCTTCTTCGGGATTTCTGTCTCACAGGTCACTTTTCGATAAAGATACCTTTAAAAGAGCGATTATCGGGCTGCCTGCAGATGCTGATGGCGCGACAGTTCTCCTCCCAACTGTGCAATTTTGCCCGGTCTTACACCTCCAAACCATCTGATTGTGTCACTGGCTTTTCAGATTGCCAATATACTAAATTTAGATTCAGTTGGAGTTTCTTTTTTTTTTGTGGGGTGTATAATTTAAAATGATTGATCTAACTCAAGTCTATTTGGTCGTTTCCAGACAGCCAGCTACACAGTTACTGAACCACATGTTACATTATATCTTGTTCAGGAGTTTTTGTGTTGTCAGGTTCTTTGAACTCTCTTAAAGATACAGTAAACCCACATCTTCATACCGATGGCTATAAGTGCATGAGGTCTTTTGGATTTTCCACGACAATGTAACTCAAAAAACTATCCCACGTTTTGACATCTTCCCCATTCAGTAACCTAACTTGGGGAGAGTCCAGTTCAGAATGTTCTGAACTTGGTTCTTCCTTCTGTTTTGCAATCAATAACACATTCTCCCCTAGTATTCCTACCCTGTGAAAATACTTCTCTGCTTATTAACACGATACACTCTGTGATCCTTCTTTCTGTCTGCATTTCTTATCAACTTGTACAGCTCACAATATACTTTCGATTTGATAAGGTCGAGTAATCCTTGGTTTTAAAGGTTCACCTGCCACTGGAAGTAACACGAACACTTGGCCTCCAATTGCAAAATTTCAGGGTTTTCGTTTTCGTGTCTGCTTCCTGCATGATATGCTGTAAAAGTTTTAAATATTGTGTAGCCACTGCTCTATTTAAGTGTGCCCGAATATTTGATACATACCCCTCAAATGTGGTCTCTGAATTATGTCTTCGAGTTTCACCTGACTCAATGTTATTTTTCCTCTCACTTCATGAAGGAAAATGATTTCAAGCGGACAGAATGTGTTCAATTCATTTCATGCATCTCTGTTCACAAAACTACAAATGAAGTTACTTCATCACAATCATCTGATGAGTCTTCAATGTTAGCTCTGAACATGGTGTTTAATGTCTGACGCCACCTTTCCAGCCCTCTATGCAACTTTGTATGGGGCACACTGCATTTGAATTGTTTTATTCCTGAGCTGCCCGTAATATCCTTGAGTAATTTTGGTGCAAAGTGTGAACCTTGCTCTCTTTGTGAGTTCAGTTGAGCTGGGATATTGCGTAAAGAAGTGGCGCCTGAAAATCGCGTGGATACATCCACTTATGTTAACACATATTGATTCCCACTTTTTGTTTTACGTAGGCGATCCTACAAAATCAATTAAGATTCTTGTCAGACGTCCCTCAAATGCAGGAATAGTTATAAAGATGCGAATTTTTCTACTACCCGTGGTTTTCCAATTACTTTACAGGTATGACACGACTGACAAAATTCAATTACATTCTTGGATGGTCCAAGCCAGTAAAAATGTTTTTATACATCAGTTTGAATTTTTCTTGCTCCTAAATAACATCGTAGTAATTCACGTGTTACCTGCAACACCTCCATTCTAAAACTCACTGGCAATATAACTTGGTGCACTTCAGACCATCTCTGTCTGACTGAATAAGTGGTGGCCTCCAATTTGTTGTTAAGGTACCACTTTTAAGAATGCACCACACG
>NW_025205105.1:2179-3697 GCF_004010195.1 Chiloscyllium plagiosum | reverse complement strand
TTTCTACTACCCGTGGTTTTCCAATTACTTTACAGGTATGACATGACTGTCAAAATTCAATTACATTCTTGGATGGTCCAAGCCAGTAAAAATGTTTTTATACATCAGTTTGAATTTTTCTTGCTCCTAAATAACATCGTAGTAATTCACGTGTTACCTGCAACACCTCCATTCTAAAACTCACTGGCAATATAACTTGATGCACTTCAGACCATCTCTATCTGACTGAATAAGTGGTGGCCTCCAATTTGTTGTTAAGGTACCACTTTTAAGAATGCACCACACGTAGATGCATCTAGAGTCTTCTTTGATTATACTTTTCGATCAATTCCTTCTGTTTCTCACCTTTCAGCTGTATCTCGATTAATTTTCCAGAGCTGAAGATCTTTCCTTTATCACCCATTTACTCCTACTTTCTTTCAAACGTCGAATCAAACAGGATATCTGCAAAATCCATTTGAAGGTCCTCATCTGTTCTCTTTGCTCTCTCCTTTTTCAACTTGTAATATCTTGTTACCACACAGTCAGCAAAAATCCTGGGCTGTGCTTGGAGAAATACTTCAACATCCGCTATCCCTTGGTCCAGGAACACCCCGCACACGATTGGGATACCACCCACGAACTCCAGCTCGTCCGTGGCTTTTGTTTCATCGGCCCAAAACACCACATCTTCACAATGGACATCTAGTTCCTGTAGACCTCTACCCATCACGGTAAAGGCCTGCAAGCCCTCCGTTTCCTTCCCTGCCGCTAACCCAACCAGTACCCCAATACCACCATGATACATTCATTCGATTGGCTGAACTCGTCCGCACCATCAACAATTTCTCATCCTAATTCTTCCACTTCCATTAGGCCAAATGGGTAGCCATGGCCCTACCTATACCTATCTCTTCGTCGGATATGTAGATCAGCCATTCTTCGGCAGTTACACTGGCATAATTCCCCATCTTTTTCCCACTGAAATCGATGAGTGGATCAGCGCAAACTCGTTCTCCCACGAGGCGGTTGACCAGTACATCAACTTCACAACCATTTTCCTCCTTGAACTCAAGTTCATCTGAACCAGCTCGGATACAGCCCTCCCCAACCTGAACCTCTCCGTAATCAATCCAGCAACTGACACAACACGGACATCTAATTCAAAACTGCGAACTCCCACAGCTACGTGGAGTACCCCTGCTCCCTTCTGCAATAACACTGTCCCTTTCTGATTCCTCTGTCTCCACCGCATCTGCTCCCACGGGGATCAATTCTACTCCAACGTATCCCAGACGTCCTCGTATCCCGAGTACCACAATTTCCTCTCTGACGGTTTTAAAATGCCCTCCCAACGCATCTCCTTCACTTGCTGCACCTCCACCATTGAACTCCACTCCACCAACCACAGCAAGCATAGGACAGTCTTGGATACCTACCCACGTCCACACCCTACACATTCCTAATGAACGGCTTATACCCGAAAGTGGATTCTCCTGTTACTCGGCTGCTGCCTGACCTGCTGTACTTTTCCAGCGC
>NW_025205105.1:0-1604 GCF_004010195.1 Chiloscyllium plagiosum | reverse complement strand
CGAGTTCCAAACTTTCCTTGCCACGCCAGATTTTCTCTTTTCATAATGTCTGTCTCTCATGGATTGAAATTGATGTCAGAAACCCAACTTTGACTTCTGAACCAATTCATAATTATCGATCATTTCGGCTGTGAATCTTGCCGTTTTATCTCTGTGCTCTTCCACATGAGTACTCCATACGCTTCTCCAGTATAAACATTCCTCCCAGTTTTTTCACTTATCAAAATTACTTTATTTGATCCTTTCCAACTCAATGTCGTTTGCCTCGTTAGCTTCATGAAACGCGGGCACAAGCTCAGGTGCAGTTAAGATGGGTTTGTTCACCTCCTCATATGCACCAAATACACTGCATGAGTGATGCAAATTTCTCACTCGCTTTAAGTACCAGTTTTGTTTTGTTGAAGCAGCAGCGTTGGAACACATATACTGAAAGTAACATTAACACTTGATCTCTGTGAGCAAAATTATGGGTTTTATTTTGATTTCGAGGGTCATAGATTTAAAGAGAAGCCCGTCGAGGAGGCAGACACTTTCACACGAACTTTTTCATCCACGCTTGCACTATTTCCCAGCAAATGGCCCATATCCTTCTTAACATTCCTGTAATGCTTTTGCCCAAACGTCTTTTAAATGTTGTGAACATACTCGCTTCAGCAACGTCGTCTGGTAGCTCATTCCATATCCGTACCACACTCTAAGTAAAGAAGTTCTCCTTCAGTTCCTCTTCCTTTCTTTCTCCTCTAACATTGAACTGATGACTTCCCACGCTCAATTCTGGAACTCTGCGAAAACAAATGTGTGCATTCAAACTATCCATTCTTCATGGTCTCTCAAACGTCCTTAAGATCCCCCCTCAGTCACCTACACTCGAAAGAAAAATCCAACCCTGTCCATCCTGTCCATAGAGCTCAGACACCTGAGTTCCGGCAACAAACCATTTATTTCAGCGTTCTTTCCAGGTAAATAATATTCCTCCGATAGCAAGATGACCAAAATTCACTCCAAGTGCTGCCTCACCAACGTCCTGTACAACTGCAACATAATCTCCCAACCTCTATTCTGAATGCCCTGTCTGACGAATGCCAGTGTAGCAAAAGCCTTCTTCAATGCCCTCTCTACCTGAGAATCTGAACAAACATATTATTTCTGTTCGCCTCCACTCCTAAAGTCCTACAACACACTATTCACTATAGGACAGCTACCTTGAATCGAATTTCCAAAATGCAAAACCTTCCACTTATCTATACTAAACTTCATTTGACTTTTCTTGGCTTACTGCTCCAGCTGATCAAGATCCTAGTGCAATTTTTGATTACCTTCCTTAAGTTCCACTGTGACACTTATTTCGTGAGATCTGTAAATTTTCTATTCACGCCTTGTACGTTTTCCTTCCAATTCATATGAATAGCAAACAATAATGGGACCAACAACGAGGCGTACTCTGAGGCACTCCACTCGTCACAGGCCTCCAGTTTGAAAAGTATCCCTTCACTATTAACCTGAGTTTGCTAACATAAAGTCAATTGCGTATCCAATGTATCATCTCCGCCCCCATTTCATACGAACTCGCATTCCAGATCAACCGAGCATGTGCAACATTATCA
>NW_025205104.1:3504-10075 GCF_004010195.1 Chiloscyllium plagiosum | reverse complement strand
AACCGGGAAGCTGGGCCCCAGCAGGGTGCAGCTCCTCTAGCATGGTCACCCACTGACATTAAGAAAGGAATGAGAGACAAACCCCACACTCAGACCCTGAAACACCCAGCCACCCGAAGCACCATTCGGTTCAACCCAATCTGCTCAGTGTCCATCTCCCAGGAAATAGGCAGCAGGTCACGGTGTCTGTACCTGTCCGTGTTCCGAAATGATGGCACTTGTTCTCTGGACTTCACATTCAGCTTTCTCTAACTCCCTGTGAGAAACCTCCTTAATCTGCAACAGTGGGAAAGCAAAGATCAGAACGAGAGGCTCAATCAGCATCAAACAATAACCACACGGACGAGGCCTCTACCCCCCGGGTCAGGGTCTCCCTCCGCACCAACCCCGCCTTCGCTTCTCTCCCTGCCCTCTCAGTCCCTGCACTGACTCCTCATCCTCCTGTTTCCTTTTCCAATCTTCAGTCTCCACCAGCCTCTGTTTGGTTTGGAGGAGCTGTTTGTTGAGGTCATGAGCCTTGTCTTCAACCTGAGTGGGCAAGATGGACACAGTGTGAGGGACCGAGCAGAGACTTCCCTCCAAACTTGTGCCTGGGTCTCCCCCTCACTCCCCAGTCATGGAGCCTGGGCCTGGGTCTCCCCCTTCACTCCCCAGTCTCGGAGCCTGGGCCTGGGTCTCCCCCTCACTCCCCAGTCACGGTGCCTTGGCCCTGGCTCTCCCCCTCACTCCCCAGTCACGGAGCCTTGGCCTGGGTCTCCCCCTTCATTCCCCAGTCACGGAGCCTGGGACTTGGTCTCCCCCTCACTCCCCAGTCATGAAGCCTGGGCCCTGGGTCTCCCCCTCACTCCCCAGTCATGGAGCCTGGGCCTGGGTCTCCCCCTTCATTCCCCAGTCACGGAGCCTGGGACTTGGTCTCCCCCTCACTCCCCAGTCATGAAGCCTGGGCCCTGGGTCTCCCCCTCACTCCCCAGTCACGGAGCCTGGGTCTGGATCTCCCCGTTCACTCCCCAGTCACGGAGCCTGGGCCTGGATCTCCCCCTCACTCCCCAGTCATGGAGCCTGAGCCTGGGTCTCCCCCTCACTCCCCAGTCACGGAGCCTGGATCTCCCTCTATTCCCACCCACTTCCCCTGTCACAGAGTCTGGGAGCGAGTCATGAAGTAACTCTCTGAGCCTTGAATGTGCCATCACAAGACAGCAAGGAAAATCCCGATTGGAAGAGGGGATGACATGCTGGGCTACGTTGTCTCGAGGAAGCTGTTCAATATTGAATGGAACCAGCAGGAGAGGGCTGGACAACCAAGTTTCTGAGCCCAAGGGAAATAGGAATGGGACATGGTACAGGCAGATACACAGAGACAGACAATCACACAGACAAGACCAAACTAGAAATGAGACACTAATACACAGCAGATGGAGTTTAATGTCAGAAAGTGTAAGGACGTGCACTTTGGTCGGAATAATCAAATGGCAGGTTATTGTTTAAATGGAGAGACATTCCAACAGAGTGCACTGCAGAGGGATCTGGGTATTCTTGTGTATGAAACACAAAAAGTTAGTGCAGGTGCAGCAAGTCATTGAGAAGATGAATGGAATTGCAGCCTTTATTGCTGGGGGTTGGAATGTTAAAGTAGAGAAACCTTTTTATAACTGTACAGGGTGTCAGTGAGTCTGCACGTGCAGTGCTGTGTGCAGTTTTGGTCCCTGTATTTAAGAAAGGATGGACTAGCATTGGAAGCATCCTCCTGCTCCAATTTCTCACAGCAGAACTGGTTTGGAGCCTGCCTGCAGTAACAGCCTCCAGCCTCTGGGTGGTGCCTTGCCCAACCTCCCGATTCCTCTCCCCAGTCTCCTGCTGCAGCAGGTGGAGGAGGCGATGCAATGGAACACTCTGTTATCCTCAATCCCTCCTCCATTTCCCAAAACCTCCAACCTGGCCTTCCCTCTCATGACTGGCAGCTGTGCCTTCAGCTGCCTAGGCCCTCAGCACGGGAATTTCCTCCACAAACCCCTCTCACTTCTTAGAATGAGCTCTTTGTCTCGTTTTGGTCATCAATCCAAATGAGCCCACCTTTTGGATGGTTACTACATTAATTTGCTATATCAATGCAAGTTGTTGTTGTTGCTATTATTGAGCAGGAGTTATTTATTGACAGATTTCGCTGATATAAAAGGAAAGGGAATGACCACTGGCTATGGAGAGATGATCATTTTCAGCCAACTGTACCACCACTACCAGCTCTACCACAACTACCAACTATACCACCACTACCCACTGTACCACCGCCACCAGCTATACCACCACTACCTGCTGTACTACCACTACCAACTGTGCCACACTACCAGCTGTACCACCACTACCAACTCACCAAGCTTTTTTAAGATATTACTTCCAAAACCACCAACACTTCCATCTGGATGAACAAGGGCAGCAGAAAAATGGGAACACTATCCTCTGCAAGTGTCCCTCCAGGCCACTCCCCATCCTGACTTGGAAATATATCGTAGCTCCTTCACTGTCACTGGGTCAAAATTCTGGAATTCCCTCCCTTAGGATATTGTGGGGTGGCCTGCAGCACATGGATTGCAGCGGTTCAAGAAGCCAGCTCACCACCAACTTCACCATGGCAACAAGTGACAGGTAATAAATTCTGGTCCAGCCAGTGACCCCCACATACCATGAAAGAATTTTAAGAAGCCCCTTTGCTTTGGCCTCTCCCCCCCACCCAGCCCAATACTCAGGCCTTACTGGATACTTGGATTTCATTTTCCTATCCCACGATATCCTGGACAATAGCTCGCTGTTATTGTGGGAGCCTGCTGAGAGTAAATGAGCTCTCACAGTTCCCACATTACAACAATGACTAGATGTTGAAAATATTCCACTGTCTGTCAAACATTGTTAAATATCTTCAGCTCATGAACGGTGTAACAGAAATACAATTCTCTCTCCTTTTTGCTTCCTCTCCATGCCTTCCCATCTGTCCCCTCACAACATCCCTCCCTTGTTTAAAATCTAGGAGTACCTACCCTGTGACAACATTGAGAGTAACAACAACCACCTCCTCGGTGGGCTTTGAGTGTGAAGGTCAATAACACTCTCCCTGGGACTTGATCTGGGTTGTCTCCAGTCAGTCAGTGTTATTGTTCTGGTGCCAGATAGAACTGACCAATCTTAGACCCTGTGATCTGATTGAGATGAAGGGTGAGCAGTGCCGGGTATTAACACACGGGTCAGTGTAGTGAAGCAGGGATGACCCATTTCACAAGAGACTAAATTGAACGAATAAACTGGGTGGATGTGACACTCCCACACTGACACCGAGAGAGGTGTGTGTGGTGGAGGGGACAGGAACAGTAACATCCTCACACAGAAAGGATGCTCAAAATGGTATGGCTTCAAAGAGGAGGGGGACAAGAACAGCTACACTCCCCTGAGAGAGAGGACAGTTACAATGACACTCCCCAGAGACAGGCTAACAGTAACTGTCTGTTCCCCACTTTCTTCCTGTGTTGTGACGTATGTCCTGGGAAATTGGTTTAGTTTATATTTTCTCAGTTGTATTTGGGTTTGATGAGTTAATTCAGTAATAAGTATTCCAATTCTACATTTCCTGTAGCAGCAGATCCACGGAAGGTCATCCTTTCATTTGGAGGTTGCCCAGGTTTCTGTCCAGGCTGATACAGCATGATCTACCAGTGCTGCTCCTATTGGGCTAAACCATCATACATGAGGGAGTCTGAAGGCACTTTCTCTTTGTGCTGGCAAAGGGAGAGATTTGCTTTCACTGCAATGGAGGCCAAATTTATGAGTCAGTGGAGGTAGTTTTCCTTGAAAGCTGGACATAGTGGAATGAAAATTCATACAACCACTCACTCCATCACATGGAGTAGAAGATGCACTGCCCTCATCAAATCATGTTTGCAAAGCTCTTTGTAACACGTAAGGGGAGAGAAACATTGAAAACTGTACTATCCCGAGTTAGCATCCATTAAAAACTAGGACCATGCTGTTAATACTCCCAGCTGTAAACAACACTGATGTATTCACATCATTAGTTTGTTAAACAATATTATAAAGTCTGTGATCAGAAAAAAGTAGTGCAGATTGTTGAACAGGCTCCTGCACCTGGTCCTGAGGCAGGAGCCCAAGCTCCAACACACTGGCCTCACTTCACACCAACCTTCACACAGTGCGGGGTCATGAACTCCAGCCATCGATTCCTCTGGGACCGGGACGGAGTGAGGGAACGGAGACAATTGTAGAAGAGTCAATAAGGAGTAAAGCAAGATGGAGAGGGTGTGTTGGAAAGGGATTAGAGGTGGAAATATACTTTGTGTCACTCAATACTGACATTGTCTACATGTATCACAGAATGAACAAAACAGCACACTGTGAAGACAATCATATCCCAGGGGACATTTCCGCTGCGGTGTGATAAGTATCTTGGTTCGAAAGCTGTTCTCCCCCTCTCTCCACATTTCTAGATTGAAACGGTTAGATCTGAGCAGGGCCCCATTTCATTTGTTCTGTTCAGGGACAGTGAAACAGCTGCCCTCTAGTGACTATAGAGTGCTGGTACCGCTGCTGAGAACCACGCGTCAAATCCCGTGTCATGAGCATCTGAATGAAACAGCAGACATTCCAATGGATTCCAGTGGGAATGAGTTATCGATTGTTTCTGCTTTGTTCCCCAGTCAGTCAATCAGGCCATGGCTGACATGGAAGTCAACCAATGAGCAGTGAACTTCTTCATTGGCACAGCAGCTCCAAAAGGCCTGCTCCTGCTCCTGGGTCCTATGTTCTGGCAGAGGCTGCAGCAATCCTGGACCCCCAACTTTCCTTTGTCACTCACTGACAGAAATATAATTTCAAAACAAACATTATTTTCTTTAACAAGACCAAGTCAGTTATGGTTGCTGTCGTTTTCTCAGCTCTCTTTACATCTCAGTAGGATTTTCGAAACATGTGTTTTGCGTTACGTTGGAGAGGAGACAGACACAAGACAGAGCGGGGCCTCAGAGAACACAGAGAGATTTCACTCTGCACAGCAAGGCTGTCACGGGAAACATCTGGTGAAAGGCTTGGAGGGAGGTGGAGAGGAGAGAGGCATGGGAAAAGAGACCTGACAGTTCAAAATAAAAACACTTCACATAGTGCCATCATCTAATGAATTAATGTGAGAGGATTAGAGACCCATAACAGCGAGAGTGTGGTGGACCAGAGGCTCAAAGGCAGACAGCAAAGAGCTGCACTATTCCTTCTCGGGGCATTAATGTCATTGACAAGCCTCATATTTATTGCCATCTCCAGCAGCTCGGACTGAGTTCTTTGCTGAGGGAGTTCATGGGGCTGTTAAGAATGAATCATGTCACTGTGGGACTGGGGTCAGACCGGGTGATGATTGGGATCCCTTGCCTAAAGAACATTTGTGAACATGACATTGAGTTTCATGGTTTTTGTTTGTACCCATCCCAGCATCTTCCTTCCCAGAATGGGAAGGCCACGTTGGGTTTGGTGCTGGGTAATGAAACTGGCCAGCTGTTAGATTGGGAGGTAGGTGAGCACTTTGATGATAGTGACCACAATTTGGTTTTGTTTACTTGAGCAATGGAAATGGATAGGTATATATTGCAGGACAAAGGTTATTGGTGGAGGAAAGGCTACTATGATGCGATTAGGCAAGATTTAGGATGAATAGGATGGGGGAAGGAAACTGCAGAGATGGGCACAACTGAAATGTGGACCTTGTTCAAGGAACAGCTACTGTATGTTCTTGATAAGTGTGTATCTGCCAGACAGGGAGCAAGTGGTCGAGCGAGGGAGCTGTGGTTTACTAAAGAAGTTGAATCTTTTGTCAAGAGGAAGAAGGAGGCTATGTTAGGGTGAGACCTGAAGGCTCAGTTAAGGCACTTGAGAGTTACAAGTTAGCCAGGAAAGACCAAAAGAGAGAGCTAAGAACAGCCAGGAGGGGACATGAGATGTTGTTGGTGGATAGGATTAAGGATAATCCAAAAGCTTTGTATAGGTTACGAACAAATCAACAGAACACCCATGGGATCACCAATCTCGGGACTCATAGCAGAGGCAGTTAAGCAAAGGTTAGAACAAACAGTCCTACCACAAATTCAACCCAAACTCTGGGTCAGATATGTCGATGACACGTTTGTAATCATTAAAAACACGGAAATAGAAAAAACACACCGGATCATCAACACCACACTCACAGGAATCCGATTCGCGAGAGAAAAAGAAAAGGATAGCCAACTCCCATTCCTAGACATGATGGTACAGAGAACACCGAACGGAGAATTCACACAAAGGTATACAGGAAAGGCCACACACACAGACCAAGTCCTAAACTATGAAAGTAACCACCCCAACACACACAAACAAAGCTGCATCAGGACACTATTCAAAAGGGCCACAACACACTGCAGTACACAACTGCAAAAAGAAGACGTCGACCTGGACCCAATATACCAACCACTACAGCGGACAGCTGAAACTGACAACCGGAAGCGGCAGGGACAGACCACTATAAACACCGGAGGAAACAACAAAGAAGCGC
>NW_025205104.1:0-3390 GCF_004010195.1 Chiloscyllium plagiosum | reverse complement strand
TGGACTGGGGTACACCTGATGAAGGAGCAGCGCTTCGGAAGCTTGTGATTTCAAATGAATCTATTGGGCAAGAACCTGGTGTTGTGTGTCCTCTGACTTTGTATTGTTCGGGCACAGTGAAACAGCTGCTTTCTAGTTACTATGGAGGACTTGCACAGCTGCTGAAGACTATGGGTAATGACTCCTTCCATTAGCCGCAAACACACCAGTAGCCATTCCAATGGATTCCAGTGGGAATGAGTTATCGATTGTTTCTGCCTTGTTCCCCAGTCAGTCAATCAGGCCATAGATAACATGGAAGTCAACCAATGAGTAGTGATCTTCTTCATTGGCACAGCAGCTCCAAAAGGCCTGCTCCTGCTCCTGGGTCCTATGTTCTGGCAGAGGCTGCAGCAATCCTGGACCCCCATCTTTCCTTTGTCACTCACTGACAGAAATATAATTTCAAAACAAACATTATTTTCTTTAACAAGACCAAGTCAATTATGGTTGCTGTTGTTTTCTCAGCTCTCTTTTCATCTCAACAGGATTTTAGAAACATGTGTTTTGCGTTACGTTGGAGAGGAGACAGACACAAGACAGAGCGAGGCCTCAGAGAACACAGAGAGATTTCACTCTGCACAGCAAGGCTGTCACGGGAAACATCTGGTGAAAGGCTTGGAGGGAGGTGGAGAGGAGAGAGGCATGGGAAAAGAGACCTGACAGTTCAAAATAAAAACACTTCACATATTGCCATCATCTAATGAATTAATGTGAGAGGATTAGAGACCCATAACAGCGATAGTGTGGTGGACCAGAGGCTCAAAGACAGACAGCAAAGAGCTGCACTATTCCTTCTCGGGGCATTGATGTCATTGACAAGCCTCATATTTATTGCCATCTCCAGCTGCTCGGACTGAGTTCTTTGCTGAGGGAGTTCATGGGGCTTTTAAGAATGAATCATGTCACTGTGGGACTGGTGTCAGACTGGGTGATGATTGGGATCCCTTGCCTAAAGAACATTTGTGAACATGACATTGAGTTTCATGGTTTTTGTTTGTACCCATCCCAGCACATTCCTTCCCAGAGTGGGAAGGCCACATTGGGTTTGGTGCTGGGTAATGAAACTTGCCTGCTGTTAGATTCGGAGGTAGGTGAGCACTTTGATGAAAGTGACCACAATTTGGTTTTGTTTACTTGAGCAATGGAAAGAGATAGATATATACTGCAGGACAAAGGTTATTGGTGGAGGAAAGGCTACTATGATGTGATTAGGCAAGATTTAGGATGAATAGGATGGGGGAAGGAAACTGCAGAGGATGGGCACAACTGAAATGTGGACCTTATTCAAGGAACAGCTACTGCATGTTCTTGATAAGTGTGTATCTGCCAGGCAGAGAGCAAGTGGTCGAGCGAGGGAGCTGTGGTTTACTAAAGAAGTTGAAACTTTTGTCAAGAGGAAGAAGGAGGCTATGTTAGGATAAGACCTTAAGGCTCAGCTAAGGCAAGTTACAAGTTAGCCAGGAAAGAGAGAGCTAAGAACAGCCAGGAGGGGACATGAGATGTTGTTGGTGGATAGGATTAAGGATAATCCAAAAGCTTTGTATAGGTATATCAGGAATAAAAGAATGACTAGGGAAAGATGAGAGCCAATCAAAGAGAGTAGTAGAAAGTTGTATGTGGAGTCCAAAGAGATGGGGAAGTGCTAATGAATATTTTTCCTCAGTATTCACACTGGAAAAAGACAACGTTGTCAAGGAGAATACTGAGGTCCAGGCTACTAGACTGATGGGATTGACATTCACAAGGAGGAGGTGTAGCAATTCTGGAAAGTGTGAAAATAGATAAGTTCCCTGGGCCGGATGGGATTTATCCTGGGATTCTCTGGGAAATCAGGAGATTACAGAGACTTTACCTTTGATCTTTATGTTGTCATTGTCTATAGGAATAGTGCCAGAAGAATGGACGAAAGCAAATGTTGTCCCCTTGTTTAAGAAGGGGAGTAGAGACAACCCTGGTAATTATAGACCAGTGAGCCTTACTTTGGTTGTGGGTAAAGTGTTGGAAAAGGTTAGAAGAGATAGGATTTATAATCATCTAGAAGGGAATAAGTTGATTGGGGATAGTCAACACGGTAGATAGGGCCTCACAAACCTTCTTGAGTTCTTTGAGAAGGTGACCAAACAGGTGCATGACTGTAAAGGGGTTGATGTGGTGCATATGCACTTCAGTAAGGCATTTGATAAAGTTCCTCACAATAGACTATTGCACAAAATATGGAGTCATGGGATTGAGGGTGATTTAGCGGTTTGGATCAGCAGTTGGCTAGCTGAAAGAAGACAGAGGGTGGTTGTTGATGGATAATATTCATCCTGGAGTTCAGTTACTAAAGGTGTACTGCAAGCATCTCTTTTGGGGCCACTGCTGGTTGCCATTTTTATAAATGACCAGAATGAGGGCATAGAAGGATGACTTCGTAAATTTGCGGATGACACTGAAGTTTGTGAAGTTGTGGATAGTGCTGAAGGATATTGCAGGTTACACAGGGACATGGATAAGCTGCAGAGCTGGGCTGGGAGGTGGCAAATGCAGAGTTTAATGCAGAAAAGTGTGTGGTGATTCATTTTGGAAGGAGCAATAGGAATAAAGAGCACTGGGCTAATGGTAAGGTGCTTAGTAGTGGAGATGAGCAGAGAGATCTCGGTATTCATGTACACAGATCCTTGAAAGGTGCCATCCAGTTTGATAGGGTGGTTAAGAAGTCTTATGGTGGGTTAGCTTTTATTGGTAGAGAGATTGGGTTTAGGATTCATGAGGTCATGCTGCAGCTGTACAAAACTCTGGTTTGGCCGCAATTGGAGTAGTGCAAACAGTTGTGGTCACCGCATTAAAACAAGGATGTGGGTACTTAAGGGTTCAGAGGAAATATACAAGGATGTTGCCTGGCATGGAGGGCAGGCCTTATGAGGAAAGGATAAGGGACTTGTTGCTGTTTTCATTAGAAAGAAGAAGGTTGAGACATACTAAGATAATCACAAGGTTAGATAGGGTGGACAGTGAGAGCCTTTTTTCTCAGATGCTGAGGGGACATAGGTTTAATTGAGGGGTGATAGATAAAGGAGAGATGTCAAAAGTAGTTTCTTTACTCAGAGACTAGTAGGGGCATGGAATGCACCAGCCTGCAACAGTAGCAGACTCACCAACACTAAGGGCATTTAAATGGTCACGGGATAAATATATGGATGAAAATGGAATAGTGTAGGATAGATAGGCTTCAGAATGGTTCCACAGGTCGGTGCAACACCAAGGGTTAAAGGCCTGTACTGCGTTGTAATGTTTTATGTTCCAGATATGACATTGCTCACCACTGCCCTCTCCAGGACAATTAGGGAAGGACAACAAATAGCAGTC
>NW_025205103.1:0-10074 GCF_004010195.1 Chiloscyllium plagiosum | reverse complement strand
TTTTCACTGGAGCACTGGAGGTTGAGGGGTGACCGTATAGAGGTTTGTAAAATCATGAGTGTCGTAGATAAGGTGAACAGCATAGGTATTTTCCTGAGGACAGGGGAGTTCAAAATGAGGAGAACTGTTTTTAAGGTGAGAGGAGAAAGATTTAAAAAGGACACGAGAGGCAACTTTTTTTTTTAACACAGAGAGTGGTTTGTGTGTCAAATGACCTGCCAGAGGAAGAATAAAATGCACTTTATTGTCACATGCACTCCAGTACAGAAGTATAGGAGTACAGTGAAAAGATTTTACAATTGCTGCCTTTTATTGGCACCATCTTAGGTACAAGTACTTTGGCACAGATCTTACAGAGTAAAACAAAAATTGTTCCGATACAGAAAGAATTTGAAGAGAAGCAGGAGCATTAATTAGAATGAATGAACATGAGGGAGTACAACATTATGAAGAGAATTAATATTGCAGTCTGGTAAAGAAACCGTAGCAGCTCTGCATGTGGCACCAGGTCCACATCCACCAATTGTTCTGACTCCAACACTCAGCAGCATCAAGGAAAGTTGTCTGTTCATCGATTGGAGACATGCATTCATCTAAATCTCGGTCTAGCTGTTGCTCTGTGACATGGCTTGGCTGTCACTCTAGGTCTCTGCCCGGCTGTCCCTCTGGGTCTCAGCCTGGCTGTCTCTCTAGGACTCTGTCCGGCTGAGCTCTGGGTCTCAGCCTGGCTGTCCCTCTGGGTCTCAGCCTGGCTGTCTCTCTAGGACTCTGCCCGGCTGAGCTCTGGGTCTCAGCCTGGCTGTCCCTCTGGGTCTCAGCCTGACTGTCTGTCTGGGTCTCGGCCTGGCTGTCTCTCTGGGTCTCGACCTGGCTGTCCCTCTGGGTCTCGGCCTGGCTGTCCCTCTGGGTCTCGGCCTGGCTGTCCCTCTGGGTCTCGGCCTGGCTGTCCTTCTGGGTCTCGATCTGATTGTCTCTCTAGGTCTCTGTCTACCCGAGCTCTGAGTCTCGGTCTGGCTGTCCCTCTGGGACCGACTTGGCTGTTGCTGTGGAGCTTGGCCCGGCCTGGCTGTCCCCCTGCTTCTCAGTCTGGCTGTGATTCATCTTCTGGTGTGACTCCTTTTCTCCCAGTGGGTTGATTGAAGTTGTGTGTGGGGGGTAGGAAGAAGACAAAATGTACTGTAAGAGGCGGGAGGAAAGAGGGGAAAACAAAAAAAAAGCAGGAAAAGGAACTGGTGAGCAGAGGAGCTCCGACTGGAGACTCCTACCCTGCTACCATCTTGCACAGGGCAAAAAGTGATGGATACAGGTACATTTACAATATTGAAAAGACATTTGGATCAGTACATGCACATGACAGGTTTGAAGGGATATGGGCTAAATGTAGGCAAGTGGGACAAGTTTAGTTTGGGATCATGGACAGCATGGAATAGTTGGACCAAAGAGTCTGTTACCATGCTGTATGACTTTGTGTTGGATCCAGCCCGTGGATGATGAGCCCTGACCACAATGAATGAAGGAGCGGGTTGGAAAAGCCTCCTCCTGCTCCTAATCTCTGTTTCTGTTGCAAACATCGGCCCTGCGAAGTTTTGCGGAAGATGACAGAAGACAAGGAAGTTTCCTTTCGCCTGACGTCTGGCTGATATCGCTTCCCGCAGAAAAGAAACAAAACTCTGGCATGGCCAGAATCGGCAATGCGCATGTGTAGCGCATGCTCCACCGTCCGTGCCACGTGAGCATTTTACAAAATACTGTATTAGCGGGTCCTTAACCGCGGGGTCTGCTGGGTATATATACCGCCATTGATATACGTACAGTCTAGTTGTAATTGTCTTCATGTTATGAAGCTAGATGTTTAGATAATTGCTGATGGAAATAACCTACCGTGCCACCCATCTCAAACGGATGTGAGAATTCAGCACACAGCATCCTTCTGTTGAAATTTTCCAGCATTTTCACAACACAGTCGCAGCTGAAGACACGGTAACAAAGCAGGTGATAAAGTGTTGAGAATTGATCAGGAGAAGTTATTGGATGAGCTATTCTCCAAGTTGACAGGATACTAGGACCGGATGAGTTATAACCACTGAAGTTCAATGCAGTGAAAGAGGAAACTGGAGACATTGTCCGTAATCACTCAGGAGAAGTACCAAAAGAATGGAGACTTGTAAACATTGTGTGTCTTTCTTTGTCATAAGATCATAAATGGGGATGTTCACTGATGTTTGTGTAATGTTCAGCATCGGAGGCTGAGGGGTGACCTTACAGAGGTTCATAATGTCACAAGTGGCATGGAAAGTCTTTTTCCTGGTGTAGAGAGTCCAAAAGTAGAGAGCATAGGTTTAGGCTGAGAGGGGAAAGATTTAAAAGGGATCTAAGGGGCAACTGTTCCAGTGCATGAAACAAGCTGCCAGAGGAAGTGGACGTAATCACAACATTTAAAAGGCATCTGGATGTGTACATGAATGTGAAGTCTTCAAAGGATATGGGTTAAATGCGGCCAAATGGGAATTGGTCAGTTTAAGATATCTGTTTGTGTGCAGTTTGCACTTTCTCCCCATGTCTGCAAGGTTTTTCTCTCAGTCATTGATATGAGTGTGTGTATATAATATATATATCTGTCACTGATCCCTGTGGAACCCCTCTGGATCACCAGCCTGAGAAAGAATCCTTATTCCCTCTCACTGTTTCCTTTTCCTAAGGAGGAATTTTTTCTCCCTGATGAAGTGAATCTGTGGCATTCTTTACTGCAGAGGGCTGTTGATGCTGGGTCATGAAGCATCTTCAAGTTTGAGAGAGACATTTTTTAATCATTAACCGAATCAATGGTTATGGGGAAAGGGCAGGAAAGTGGAAATTGGGATTATCAGATCAACGTGATCTCTTTCAATGATGGAGCAGATTTAAGGGGCTAAATGGCTTAATCCTCCTCCTTTGTCTTCTGGTCTTAAGGTCCATTTGAGGTATTTAACAGGAGACTGGGTGATTATTTGAACAGAAAGAATGTGCTGAACTGCTGATGCCACTGTTTGAACATCAAACTTTCTCAGGTCAATCCTCCCAGGGATTGGTGCCAGTCAAACTAGCTTCCTGGAATCTGCCCCAAATCCCTCATGATTGCCCCTTGGATTGGTCCATGCAACAACATTCATTTGGCAAACTGAGTCAGGCTGTGACCTCCAACAGTTCAACCTGATTCCCATCACTGATGAGTCTGCTTTTGTCCACCCCAGGCATGCACCTCCCAGGATGTGAAAGTGGATAACAGAAGGAAATTAAAGACGAGTTCAGGAAGATTGTTCAGGACACTTTGAGTAACATTGCGCAGAGATTAAAAATGAGAGCTTTGTTAGATTCATTCAACGCCACATCAATGCCCAGTGCACTTTAAAAAAGAAACACATTCTGAAATGTCTGTGTGGGTGTCATGGTGGGTTTCAAATCATCGAACCAGGTTTATGTTGGTGTTTCCATCTGCAGGATAACAGGAGATGGGAATGGGGGAGATCTGCCTATTGGATGAAGCTGCAACTCAGTGTGGGACAGTGCACACTGACTCTTTCATTGTCCGGTTGCAGAGGTTGTGAGGAACTATCTCTTAGTGCAGTATGGGCTATGTGATCCATATCATAAAACATTTCTTTAAAAATCCAGAAAGTGGGGACTCCAAATGCTGGAGGTCAGAGTTGAAAAGAGTGGTGCTGGAAAAGCACAGATAGTCAGGCACTGTCTGAGGAGCAGGAGAATCAATGTTTTGTGCATGAGCTTTTCATCAGGAATGAGGCTTGTAGCCCAAGGGGGTTGAGAGATAAGTTGGAGAGGGAGTGGGGCCAGTGGGAAGGTAGTTGGAAATGGGATAGGTGGATGAAGGTACGGGCTGATGGTGATAGTCAGAGAGGAGGGTGAAGTGGATAGGTGGGAAGGAAGATGGACAGGTCTGACAGTTCAAGAGAGCGGTGCCAAGTTGGAAGGTTGGATCTGGGATGAGGTAGGGTGAGGGGAGATAAGTACGTTCCATGCTGTAACTACTCACTATGTGACATTGCCCTTGTTTCATTTCTACATCACTTTAAATCTATGCCCTCACATTCCTTTTTTCTTTTATGAGTGGGAACTCACAGCATCTCACAGTCTACTCTGTCCAGCCCATTCATGATTTTGAAAACCTCTGTCAAATCTGCTCTCAGCCTTCTTCCCTAAGGAAAACAGTCCTAATGTGTTCAATCTACCATTATAACTGAGTTATAGAAATTCTGCCTGGCAGCAGGTCTCTGATTATCAGAGCTAAAAATTATTTTAAAAATTTCAATGCAGCATACAGCGAAAAATATAAAGAACCTGCAGACAGACATCTCTCTCGCTGTCTCCCCAGTGTGGTAAAAAAAACTTGAAAACCAAAGAAACCTTGAAGAAACTTCATACAAAAGAGTTCAGTTCACCTGACCAATTATTGAAGCAAAGAGCAATCATGCCCAATAGACAACAGAGTCTCATCATTGCAAAAACTAACCATTGCAATCATCTTTATTGATATCACCAAGACCTTTGATAGCGCATGTCTGTCTTCACCAAAAAAAATTTACTCTCCATAGAGCATGCTAACAAAGCTGGTTACAGCTTTGAAAAGTGCACAGAGAATTTAAGATGTTTTGTTAGGATAGAGGCCCTAGTGGCTTCACACACTGACAGGGGTCATCCTAGATTGCATCATTTCACATTTTCTTTTCATTGTCACCATTGACTGAATATCATCAAGTTGAGCAAGGATCAGCTGGATTGAAATGATGAATGATGGTCAGCTTTCAGATTTGGACTTGACTCATGACAGAACTGACCTTTTGGACAGGATGTGAAAGGTTTCCAATCTCATTAACTTTAATCAGACTGAGAGGGAGACACATATTTAACACAAAGGAAAGAAAAGGTATGATGGCTGGACATTATCATCACCAACAGTTAGTGTTTGTCAATCTAGACAAAGTTTGCATAGTTGAGAATCACCTATCTGGGCAGTTTCTTTCATGTCCAGGAAGTCTTTAGCTGAGAGCTCAATATGAGAATAAGTAAAATATCAACAGGTTTCAACTAACTGAAAAAAAGTTTGGGAAAACTTAATAGGTTTCTATCAAAGCAAGGCTTAGGTGCTACAATCGAGCCTGTGTTTTCTGAAATGAAAACTAAATAGAAGCATAATCCTTGAGATTAGGTAGCTGTGGGAGTCGGTGGGTTTGTAGTAGATGTTCGTGTGGAGTTGGTCACTGGAAATGGAGATGGAGAGGTCCAGGAAGGGGAGGGAGGTGTCCAAGATGGTCCAGGTGAACTTGAGGTTGGGATGGAAGACGTCAGGGAAGTTGATGAATGTTCAACCTCCTCATGGGAGCACAAGGTGGTGCCGATACAGTCATCGATGTAGCGGAGGAAAATGTGGGGAATGGTGCCGGTGTAGCTGCGGAAGATGGACTGTTCCACGTAGCCAATGAAGAGGCAGGCATAGCTGGGACCCATGCGGGTGCTGATGGCTTCTCCCTTTGTCTGGAGGATGTGGAAAGATTCAAAGGAGAAATTATTGAGGGTGAGGATCAGTTCAATCAATCGGATGAGTGTCAGTGGAAGGGTTGGGTTGGTGTGGGAGGAAGTAACAGAGGGCTTGGAGGCCTTCGTCATGGCGGATGGATGTGTACAGGGACTGGATGTCCATGGTGAAGATGAGGCTTTGAGGGCCTGGGAAATGAAAGCCATGGAGGAGGTGAAGGGCGTTGGTGGTGTCCCAAATGTAGGTGGAGGATTCCTGGACCAAGGGGAACAGGACAGTGTCAAAGTATGCAGAGATCTGTTCAGTGGGGCAGGACCAGGCTGAGGCAATGGGTCAACTGGGGCAGTGGAGTAGAGGTGAGTGCACCAACCTACCACAACGCCTCCTTCTCTGCTGGTTTGATGGTGACATTGAAGTTGGAGCAGAGGGAGTGAAGGGCTGCACATTGCGAGGGCGAGAGGTTGGAGTGAGTGAGGCGAGCAGACAGGTCGAGGAGGTGAATGTCATGGCGCAGTTGGAAATGAAGATATTTGGGGCAGGTAAGAGACCAGCATGGAGTGTCCAGGTGAGTGGGTGTGTTGGAGTTGGATGAGGGAGTCCTTGGAGGGTGGGTGGGTGTCTTAGTGGAAAAAGTAAGCCTGGAGGCAGAGGCAGTGGAAGAAGTGTTTGATGTTGCAACGCATGTCGTATTCATTGATCTGGGAGTGTAGAGAATGAAAGTAAGGACTTTACTGAGGACTGATTGTTCATCCTCAGTGAGGGGGCCATCTGGGAGGATGGAAAAACATGGTAATGATGAGAGCTCAGAACCTGTGTAGGGCTGGAGCTGTGAGTGTGGGCTGAGACTGTCTTTTGAATGCGTGTGTTTAAGGCATCATGAGTGATTTTACCAACAGAAGTGATGCTAACCCTGGGGAGTCAGGGGGGTGAAAGTGGTGCCTTCATCAGCATCTGCAGGGGTGGAAGTGATGTATGCGATGATGTATGCAATGTCGTTGTCAATATTCAAGTGAGTGATGTCGATGGGCGTGGAAGTGGCTGTGGTGGCAGCAACTCAGGGGCAGAAGTTAAGGAACGCGTGGCATAGGCGATATAATCTTTAAACATCCCAACAAAAGGAAATGAGCTCAAATACCATTCAGGACAAAGCAACCGCTTGGATGGCATCACATCTACGAACATCTCTGCCCTTTACCACCGAGGCTCAGTAACAGCAGTGTGCACCATCTACAAGATGCACTGCAGAAATTCACCACATGTCCTCAGACAGCATTGTCTGAACTCAAGACCACTTCCATTTGGAAACACAAGGGAAGCAGATACATGTGAACACCAGTTCACTTCCAAGCCAGTAAAAAACAATAAAGAATTAGCCAAACATTTGTAGGGGAGAAAATGTTCAAATCCATGACCAAGGCTGTTAAAACAAGAGACTGAAATCCCTGTGCAGACAGGCAGGATCACCAAGGTTTTGTGAAAGTGAAAATATTATTGACTTAATGATTATCTTGTTGACAAAATAACAAGCAATGAAGAAAAGGGTGATCTGTTGATGTGGTATATTTTTATTTCTAAAGCACATCAGAGTTTATGCTGTGCAATAACAGCTCACGTTGAAGTGAGGATCATATTATCACAAATAGAGGATGGATTTGCAACAACAAACAGCAGCGAGAAATGAGTGATTTTCAGGTTGTAACTGGTAAAGCCTACCTTTCACTTGTTCATGGATATTGGGCATTAATGACTAGCCAGCATTTATTGGCCATTCCAAAGTGCCCAGAGAGGAGACATACATTAATCAAATTAAACTGTGCTTCTGGAGTCACATTAGGCCAGATAGGGTAAGAATCAGAGATTGTCACAGGGTCAGTGCTGAGGTCTCAAGTATTTACAATTTCTATCAATGAGTGTGCAAAATCTGGGAATAGTGCCCCGCAGTCAGCATCTGATAATCCTTATGTTCCAGGACCCAGGTATTGCAGAGAAGGATGGATTCTGTCATTTAGATTTCAGGAGTTTGTTTAGGGCCTACAAAATAAAAATGAAAACACTATTAGTTTCAAAAAATTAATTTTTCAACAAATGTAGCAACAAAAGATAACCACAGGTTTATCCAGGAGCTAACTCAGAGATTCCTGTCTGAGAGCTTTCAGCCTCTCTTACCAGCCGGTGGGGAATATGTGTACCCCAGAGACAATGTCAGTCCAGGCTGCAGTTGGTCTTAACACCTTGGGGCTATGAAGGGAAATTTGGAAAAGTGTGTGTGTCTCAAGCATGACCGATAATGGCCTGTGATCACACTGCACTCACTGTCCACTGTCGGTTCATGCCATCACCAGGGCAACTGGAGATGGTCAATAAAAGCTGGTGCTGACAATCATACCCACATCACCAGAATGATTACAATAAACACAGAGCCTTGATGAGTGAAGATTTATTTTTTTATTCATTCATGGATGTGGATGTCACTGGTTGGGCCAGCATTCACTACTCATTCCCGAATTGCCCCTTGAACTGACTGACTTGTTAATGCCATTTCAGAGGGTTGTTTCAAGTCAATCACATTGATGTGGGTCTGGAGTCACATATGGAGCAGCCCAGTTATAACTGACAGGTTTTCCTCCCTGAGACATATGTTCATTAACTGGGAAGTTATTGATGACCATCGACCGGGTGTCAATGGTCACCATGAGGCTGGATTTTTAATTCAACTTCATTGGTTGTTATGTTCAGTCTCACAGTCAGTGGGTCAGGGGAGCTGTATGAGGCATGGAGGACTCAATAGACAATAGGTGCAGGAGTAGGCCATTCTGCCCTTTGAGCCTGTACCACCATTCATTATGATCATAGCTGATCATCCTCAATCAGTATCCTGTTCCTGCCTTATTTCCATAACCCTTGATTCCACTATCCTTGAGAGCTCTATCCAACTCTTTCTTAAATGAATCCAGAGACTTGGCCTTCACTGCCTTCTGGGGCAGAGCATTCCACACACCCACCACTCTCTGGGTGAAGAAGTTTCTCATCATCTCTGTCCTAAATGGCCTACCCCTTATTTTTAAGCTGTGTCCTCTGGTTCGGGACTGACCCATCAGCGGAAACATGTTTCCTACCTCCAGAGTGTCCAATCCTTTAATAATCTTATACGTCTCAATCAGACCCCCTCTCAGTCTTCTAAACTCAAGGGTTTAGAAGCCCAGTCACTTCAATCATTCAACATAAGACAGTCCCGCCATTCCAGGAATTGACCTCGTGAACCTACGCTGCACTACCTCAATAGCCAGAATGTCTTTCCTGAACTTTGGAGACCAGAACTGCACATGGACTTGTCCAACTGCAGAAGAACCTCTTTGCTTCTATACTCAATCCCTCTTGTCATGAAGACCAGTATGCTATTAGCTTTCTTCACTACCTGCTGTACCTGCATGCTTGCCTTCATTGACTGGTGTACAAGAACACCCAGATCTCTTTGTACTGCCCCTTTACCTAACTTGACTCCATTTAGTAATCTGCCTTCCTGTTCTTGCCACCAAAGTGGATAACCATACATTTATCCCATTAAACTGCATCTGCCATGCATCTGACCACTCACTTAATCTGTCCAAGTCACCCAGTAATCTCCTAACATCTTCCTCACATTTCACCCTGCCACCCAGCTTTGTATCATCAGCTAATTTACTAATTTACTTTTAATACTATCTTCTATATCATTAATCATACATCAATGAATGACAGGGCACAAGGAAGCTAAGGGGGACAGAGGGAGCTTGGGGAGCTTGTCCACAGTTAAAAGGAGAGGCTAGACAAGCTGGAACTTTTTTCACTAGAGTGTAAGAAGTTGAGGGGGTGACATTAAAAATGAGGAGGAACGTAGATAGGGTGAAGAGCAAAGATATTTTCCTATGGGTAAGCGATGCAAAACTAAGGTGCATATTTGTAAGATGACAGGAACATGATTTTAAAAGGACCTGAGGTGCAACAGAATCACACAGAGGGTGGTTCATGAGTGGAATGAACGGCCAGAGGAAATGGGAGATGCAGGTACAACTACCACATTTAAATGGCATTTGTATGGGCACATGAACAGGAAAGGTTTCATTGAAGATGGGCCAAACACATAAACATTGGACTAGATTAGTCTGGGAAAGTGATCAGCATGGACAAGTTAGATCGAAGGGTCTATTTCTGTGCTGTATGATTCCATGAATCTGTGAAAGGCTGGAGGATTAGAGGGGATTTGAGGAAAGGTCTTTTCAACCAGAGTGGCAGGAATATGGAATTAACTTCCTGGGAGGGTAGTTGAGAAGGGAAACCACAGCCTTCAGAAATAAGTTGGATAAGCAACTGCAATGTCATAATATTCAAGGCTGTGAACGTAGTGGTTGAAGTTTGGACTAGTGGAGGTTTAGTGTAATGATTGATAGAACCGACTCGATGGGCTGAAGAGTCTATTTGTACTGAATGGTTCTATGATTCTACATGGTGATGATGTCATCACTGCATCACAACATGTGACCTGAGAGTACAAAGATCTCCAACTC
>NW_025205102.1:6656-10071 GCF_004010195.1 Chiloscyllium plagiosum | reverse complement strand
TCAAACATGATGAGCTTATTGGTTGATCCAAATAGTGCATGAAACAACAGGCAAAACACAGACCAATCTAAAATATTCCTTCCACACATTTCCTTTCATGTGTTTTTTTTGGACAAGATTCCGACTATGCTGGTATCTGCAGCAATCCTCCACGTGGGCAGCCAGTCAGTTGGACCTAGGTCTTGACTTGATTTCAATGCTTCCTTTATCTTATTTGTGAAGTCTTTGAGTGGTGTTACTTTGTCCCATCCACAGAGAGAGAGATGGAGCAAATAGTTTCACTTGCTGACAGTAACGTGTGAAGCAGGAGAATCGATGTCGATTCTCCTGCTCGTTGGATGCTGCCTGACCTGCTGCGCTTTTCCAGCAACACATTTTTCAGCTCTGATCTCCAGCATCTGCAGTCCTGACTTTCTCCTCGAAGCAACGTGTGAAGCCCATATAATCTCTCAATATATTCAAAGTGTTTTTCCAAGTTGCTAAGTCTCTTTTTCAAATGTATCAAGTGAATTTATTTTCAAACTAAGATTTTGTGGCCCTTAGTTCTGTAAGTATGGAGTGGCTTCAGATAGCCCTCAAGCTGATCCTCCTGCAAGGAAGGAGTTTGGCTTTATTAAGAGGTTAAAGTAAGACAGGGGGCTGTTTATTTGCAGTGTATTGTGACTGGGCTGCCTGACCCGCTATTATATCAATGAGCTGTCGGATATTTCCTGCTCGCCACCCCCCCACCCCCATCTGAATGCGGATTTCAACCCTGGGATCCCGTCAGCAGGCTAAAGTTTTGTTCGTTCGACCGTGAGGAATAGCAACAGGAGCAGGCCATTCAGCCCTTTGAGCCTGCTCTCCCATTCAGTGAGACTGTGGTTATTCCCACATTCCTCATGTCCACATTCCTGCCCTTTCTAACTTGATTTCCCGACTGATCAAGAATTTCTCTGTCTCAGCCTTCAATATACACAAGCACTCTGTCCCCACAGCCCTCCCCCCTTTGGCAGAGAGATTCACAACCCCCTCCTCGTATCTGTCTACAATTGGTGCCCCTTCATCATGAGGGGAAACGTCAGAGACCTTCCCATGAGGGGAAACGCCCTCCCAGCATTGACCCTGCGAAACCCCTTTAGAATAGCAGTGAGGTGAGGGGTGCGTAGGTTAAGTTACTATATTTTTGACATTCGGATTAAATCTCGGCACAACATCACGGGCCAAAGCGCCTGTTCTGTACTGTATATGTCTATGTTCTGTGTTCTAATTGGATAAACTCCTGTGCTCTCCAATAAGAGAATACCTAACCACTGTCCCTTGATATTCCATCACCCCACTGCCAACATCCTGGGGATTACCATTGACCAGAACCTGACCAGGATTCACCTGATAAACACAATCACAACAAGAGCTGATCAGAGGCTAAAGAGACCTGCAACAAGTAACTCACCTCCTGATCCATGGCCCCCCCAAGCCTGTCCCACCATCTACAAGGCAAGAGGGTGACAGAGTAATCCCCACTGGCCCTGGATGGGGGAGGCTCCCACAACACTCAAGAAGCTCGACACCATCCAGGGGCAAAGCAGCCCCCACTTGAATGGCACCACATCCCCAAACACCCCCTCCCTCCACCACCAACAGCAGCAGCAGGGTGGACCATCTACAAGACGCACTGCAGCATCTCACCAAAGATCCTCCGATAGCACCTTCCAAACCAAGGAACACTTCTAAAAGGACATAGCCAGCAGATACCTGGGAATGCCACGACCTGCAAGTTCCCCTCTAAATAGCTCACCATCCTGACTTGGTAAGACAGCGCCATTTTGTCACTGTTATTGGGTGAGAACCCTGGAATTTCCTGTCCAAGGGACATCGTGGGTCTACGCACAGCAGATAGACTACAGCAGTTTAAGAAGGCAGATCACCCTCACCTTCTCAAGGGGCAACTCGGGGGAGGGGGAGGGGGCAGTAAATACTGGGCCCAGCCCACAATGCCAATGTCCTCCAAGACAATTTTTACAAAACCTCTCAGATGGCCCATATCTGACTGTGAACACTGTGAATGGCAAAAAAGAGCACACTGGGTTTCAACAATGTACAAAAAAAACAGAACTTACTATCACAACCTTATAGGCTAACATGCAGCCAAACAGGCAGAGACTATAGCTTCCTCAATTCCAAACACACACACACACACGGCCATTTACAAAGAGGGTGGATGCATTAATTAAGAGAAATAGTGTTTTAGGAATGTTCTGTATGTAATTACAGGCACGGTCTGTGAATCAGGGTCAAATCTAAATGTTAACTTTCTCACTGTCTTTTAATATCTTTTTTTTAACAGTGGTCCTACTTTGCTCTCATCTGCAATCCCCCTTTCAGCAGCCAGTCAGTTAGACCTAGGTCTTGACTGGATTTAAAGTTTTTGTTTTGTTTGCAAAGTCCCTGAGCATCATTCCTTTGTCCCACACACAGGCAGATAGAGAGATAAAGAGAGCGATTAGCTTACCTTGTTGTCATCTGCAGCAATCGTCCATTTCGCAGCTGGTCAGTTGGACCTAGGTCTCATTTGGATTTCTAAGCTTCCTTTTATTTATTTGGAAAGTCATGCAATGTTGCAGATGTGATTTCTAATAACAACCGAACCACTTGATTGACACGTTCTGAAACCACTAAAAGACCCCACACCGTGTAACTCCTAACTTGTGTTTTTATTTGAACTCCAAAAGGCCAGGATTTTAAGAATGCTCAAGGTAATAAAGGAGTGGTTTGAGGGTTCCTTCTGTCCCAGCGTTTAAACATTAATCCCTGACTGATGACTCTTTGAGCAGGAATATTTCAAAAGGGTATTGGGAAAGGTCAAGAGAATGGGATTAAGAATCACAATCAATAAGCAGGTCAGAGGCTGGGGAATCCTGCAGGGAATAACTCCCCTCCTGACTCCCCAAAGGCTGCCTCACCATCTACAAGGCACAAGGAGGGTGAGGGAGTACCCCCCCCCCCCCCCACTTGCCCTGGGTGGGGGCAGCTCCAACAACACTTGAGAACCTCGACAGCATCCAGGGACATAGCAGCCCCAACTTGATCTTAAATGGGGGAGCAGGCTGGATGGGCTGAATGGCCTCCTCCTGTGCCTATTTTCGATATAAGAACGGAACATTACCCTCAACTGTCATTTACATAAATGATTTGGATGCGAGTGTAAGAGGTACAGTTAGTAAGTTTGCAGATGACACCAAAATTGGGGGGTGTAGTGGATAGCGAAGAGGGTTACCTCAGATTACAACAGAACCTGGACCAGATGGGCCAATGGGCTGAGAAGTGACAGATGGAGTTCAATTCAGATTAATGCGAGGGGCTGCATTTTGGGAAAGCAAATCTTAGCAGGACTAATACACTTAATGGTAAGGTCCTAGGGAGTGTTGCTGAACAA
>NW_025205102.1:2280-6595 GCF_004010195.1 Chiloscyllium plagiosum | reverse complement strand
AAGATTTACAAGGATGTTGCCAGGGTTGGAGGATTTGAGCTACAGGGAGAGGCTGAACAGGCTGGGATTGTTTTCCCTGGAGCGTCGGAGAGCTCGTCACCATCCAGAGACAAAGCAACCCCCCATTAATTGGCACCACATCCCCAAACATTCCCTCCCTCCCTGCACCAACGCTCAGTAGCAGCAGTGTGGACCATCTACAAGACAAACTGCAGAAACTCACCAAAGATCCTCAGACAGCACCTTCCTAACTGAGGAACACTTCTAAAAGGAGACATCCAGCAGATACCTGGGAACACCACAATCTGCAAGCTCCCCTCTAAATAACTCACCATCCGGACTTGGAAATATATTGCTAATTCTTCACTGTCGTTGGGACAAAATCCTGGAATTCCCTCCCGAAGAAACATTGTGGGTCAACCCACAGCACATGGCCTGCAGTGGTTTAAGACAGCAGCTCACCCCCACTTTCTGAAGGGACAACTAGGGATGGGGCAGTAAATGCTGGACCCAGCCAGTAATGCCCCTGTTCCCCAAGAGAAAGTTTAAAAACTCTCAGATGGTTCATCTCTGACTGTGAACACTATAAATGACAAAAGAAAATCACACCGGGTTCCAACAATGACCAAAACAAAACCAGATCTTATTTATTATCACAAAATTATAATTGAACATGCAACCAAGCAGGTTAATTAACAAGATGCAGACATAAACCAAAGCCTCCTCAAATCCTAACACACATACATGCTAATTCACAAACAGGATGGACATGTTAATTGAGAGAAAGTGATTTAGGAATGTTCTGTATGGTAGCTGCAGACACGGTGTGTGAATCAGAGTCGAATCTAAGTGGTCGCTTTCTCACACTCTTTTTTTAACCAGTGGTCCCACGTTGCTCCCATCTGCAGCAATCCTCCTGTCAGCAGCCGGTCAGTTAGACCTAGGTCTTGACATGACTTCTAAGCTTTTTTTTTGCGAAGTCTTTGTGGGTCATTATTCATCCTACTCACAGTGGGACAGAGAGAGACAGACAGACAGAGAGAGAGAGAGGGGGGAGGGGGGAGAGAGAGAGAGTAGTTCCACTTCCTGACAGTAATAGCTGAGGACCAACTGATCCCACAATACATTCAAACTGTGTATCCAAGTCATCAAATCACTTGTGTAAATGAATGAGATGGATTCTGTTTAATTCAGATTTGTGACCCTTAGTTTCATAGGTGGGGAGTGGGCACTTGTAATTATCCCAGAAATGACATCACGAATATTTTATCATGGATGGTCAGTGTTTGTAGATGTATCACTCTGTGTAATGTGTTGGCTGTGATTCCTAATTACAACAGAAACACAAGTTGAAATAACTTGATTGACATGTTCTGAATCCACAAAAAGATGCCACACCATGTAACTGCTAACTTTCTGTTCTTATTTGAACTTCTAATGATGTTTGAAAGAAACTGTTTTGATCAGTTAAGTCAGTGAAGGTTGAGTGACACTACAAAGCAGAACTTTGAGGTAGGAAGGGAGTGTTTAGAGGATTCCTTCTGTGCCAGTGCCAGAACATTGACCCCTGACCGATATCGGTTTGAGGAGGAATATTTGACAAGGGTGTTGGGAAAGTTCAGGAGGATGAGATCGAGAATCACAATCAATAAGCAGGTCAGAGGCTGGGGAATCCTACAGGGAATAACCCCCCTCCTGACTCCCCAAAGCCTGTCCCACCCTCTACAAGGTACAAGGCAGGAGGGGGATGGATTACCCCCCACTTGCCCGAGATGGGGGCAGCTCCAACAACACTTGAGAACCTCGACACCATCCAGGGACATAGCAGCCACTTGATCTTAAATGGGGGAGCAGGCTGGATGGGCTGAATGACCTCCTCCTGTGCCTATTTTCTGTATGAGAATGGAACACGACCCTCTTGTAATAAACTAGGGGATTCGGTACAACATTACTTTATAGATACATCTATTTAAACATTTAATTTTAATTGTGTTGGTAGAGGGATAAATATTGAGTTAGTTTAAAAACAGCCAGAAGTCAGTGTTTCATTGATGTGTCCTCTGTCATGTTCTCAAGGACAATGGAGGAGGTTTTGGTATAAACAGACTGGTTGGGACAAATGGTTGATCCACACTCCACATTTTATGAAAATGCTGTGAATTTTAGCTCAAGTTACAATTTAATAAATTCGCCAAGCAATTAGGGCCCAGACAAAAATACACAGAGTGCAGTGAACAGGTCGCCTGTTGTCACGATGTTAATGAAGCAATAAGTGTTGACTTCAGTTTGTCAGAGGGTCCTTGGGATGGTTTATACCCGACTGAGACAGCAGGTGGCGCCTGGAGCTCAGCTCCCATTGGACAGGCTGTGAGGCCCGCGCTCAGTCCTGAGTCACTGATGGTCAGTCACTTCAATCGCTGCTGTTTCCTGTGGGGAGCTGTCCCACAGTGTGCCCCCCCCCTCTCTGAAAATAAAGCACCCTTTAAATTCTTAATTTTGATTTGAGTTATTAATCCCACATGTACCGAGATACTGTGAAACGTATTGTTGTGTGTGTGTTAACCTGACAAATCACACTTCACATAAATACATCAGGGGAATAGGGACAGAGTGGAGAATGCAGTGCTCCAGTGACAGAGAAGGTGCGGAGGAAGGTCAACTCTGATATATGAGAGGTCCGTTTAATTGTCTGATGACAGCAGGGAAGAAGCTGTTCTTCAATCTGTTGGCACGTGTTTCCAAACGGCCCAGACAAAAATACACAGAGTGCAGTGAACAGGTCGCCTGTTGTCACAATGTTAATGGAGCGGTAAGTGTTGACTTCAGTTTGTCAGAGGGTCCTTGGGATGGTTTATACCCGACTGAGACAGCAGGTGGCGCCTGGAGCTCAGCTCCCATTGGACAGGCTGTGAGGCCCGCGCTCGGTCCTGAGTCACTGATGGTCAGTCACTTCAATCGCTGCTGTTTCCTCTGGGGAGCTGTCCCACAGTGTGCCCCCCCCTCTCTGAAAATAAAGCACCCTTTAAATTCTTAATTTTGATTTGAGTTATTAATCCCACATGTACCGAGATACTGTGAAACGTATTGTTGTGTGTGTGTTAACCTGACAAATCACACTTCACATAAATACATCAGGGGAATAGGGACAGAGTGGAGAATGCAGTGCTCCAGTGACAGAGAAGGTGCGGAGGAAGGTCAACTCTGATATATGAGAGGTCCGTTTAATTGTCTGATGACAGCAGGGAAGAAGCTGTTCTTCAATCTGTTGGCACGTGTTTCCAAACGTTTGTATCTTCTGCCCGAAGGAAGAATGTGGAACAGATTATATCCATGGAGGGGGAGGGTGGAAGAGATTGTAACTGGGGTGGGAGGGGTCTTTGACGTTGGCTGCCTTCCTGAGACGGCAGGAAGTGTAGACGGAGTGAGTGGACGGAAGGCTGATTTGTACAATGGACTGGGCTGTGTTGACAATTCCCTGTCGTTTCTCACCGTCTGGGACAGAGCGGTTGCTGCACTGAGCTGTGATGGACCTGGATAGGAGCCTTCCCATGGTGCATGGGGAGAAATAGACATGACTGTCTCAGCCCAGCCCTGTGACTGGACGGCACTGATCCAGTATCACGGTGTGGCCTATCTCTCTGACAACACATTGGCCCTTCAAGCCAGTTCGGCCATTTAATGAGATCAGGACTGCCCTGTGGCCTAACTCTGCATCGTTTGATCCATAATATCTCTCTCAAATTTCACCTGAGCAATTGATCCAGCATCCCTTGCTGTTTGTGGAAGAGAGTCCAAATCTCTCCCTCCCTTTCCGTGTCAAAGAGCTTCCTAACATTTCTCCTGAATGCTCTGGACCCTCATTCCCAGACTCTGCTCCCTCTCCGTCAAGAATCTCCCACTAGTTGGGAATCCCTGATCCTGATCTACTGTGTTAATATCTTGAAGACCGTGATCATATCACCCCTCAGTTCTGGAATGGTCACTCTGAGTTTGTTTAATCTCTCCTCAGAACGTAACCCCTGAAATCCATTCATCATTCTTGTTAACCTTCACTGTTCTCTCTCCAAGGCCATTCTGTCCTTCCTCAGGGATTGTGCACAGATTGGCTCACATTGCTGTGAGGGGTTATACAAGAGGGTTGTATAACAGCAGCATAATGTCACATCCTTATACTCGAGCCTTCCTTCCAAGATATGCAGGTTAGGGTGGAGTGTCCATGCTAAATTGTCCCATCGTGCCCAGGGATGTGCAAGTTAGGGTGGATTGGCCGTGCTAAATTGTCCCATCGTGCCCAGGGATGTGCAGGTTAGGGTGG
>NW_025205102.1:0-2227 GCF_004010195.1 Chiloscyllium plagiosum | reverse complement strand
CCCATAGTGCCCAGGGATGTGCGGGTTAGGGTGGATTGGCCGTGCTAAATGTCCCATTGTGCCCAGGGATGTGCAGGTTAGGGTGGATTGGCCATGCTAAATTGTCCCATAGTGCCCAGGGATGTGCAGGTTAGGGTGGATTGTCCATGCTAAACTGTCCCATAGTGCCCAGGGATGTGCGGGTTAGGGTGGATTGGCCATGGGGAATTGCAGGGTTACAGGGATAAGGTGGGTGATATGGGTGGGTATGGCTGGAATCCTCTTCAGAGGGTGAGTGCAGACTCAACGGATCAAATGGTATCTTCCTGCACTGTTCTGGAAAATCTCCTGGATTCCTTTAGGTTGATAAGGAAGAGTGAGTGGATATCGCTTACTCTGACTGTCAGAAAGCTTTCAACAAAGTAAGTGATAAAACATTATCACGTCAAACTGACGAGTATGGAATAGAGTGCAATGCATGAAGATGGAAGAGAATTGGTCGGCAGAGAGATGGGGTGAGACAAAACTGAGTGGGAGGGGGAAAGGTGAAGAAGGTGACCAGGTGTCTCAGTGTGACTATTGCCTAAACGGTAAGGAAATCCTGAAGTGCAAAGAGACTTGGGAGATCTCGTCCAGGATTCTCTCAGGGTAAACGTGCAAGTTGAGTCAGCAGTTAGGAAGGCAAATGCGGTGATGGCATTTATTTTGAGAGGACTTGATTATAAAAACCCAAGATTTAATCTTGAAGCTCTGCAAGGCTCTGGTTAGGCCGAATTTGGAGTGTGTTGTGCGGTTTTAGGCCCCGTATCTCAGCGAGGATGCATTGGCCCTGGAACGTGTTCCGAGGAAGCTCGCGAGAATGGTCCCAGCAATGAAAAGCTGAACATCTGAGGAACGTGTGAGCACTCTGCGTCTATACTCGATGGGAGATTGGAAGGATGAGGAGCGATCTCATTGGACCCTACCGAATACTGAATGGCCTGGACAGAGCGGATGTTGGGAAGATGTTTCCATTGATAGGAGAGACGAGGACCCAAAGGCACAGCCTTAGAGTAAAGGGAAATCCTTTTCGAACAGAGATAGCCAGAGAGTGGGGAATCTGTGGAATTCATTGCTACCGAAGGCTGCGGAAGCCAGGTCATTGAGTATATTTAAAACAGAGATAGATATGTTCTTCACCATATCAAGGGTATCAATGGTTATGGAGAGAATGGGGTTGAGAAACCTATCAACCATGATGGAATGGGGGAGCAGACACAATGGGCTGAATGGCCTAACTTCTGCTCCTACACCTTATGGTCTTGCAGACTGGGACAAGTTGAGCCAGTGGGAAAATGAAGGGGAGGATGGAAGGCCGTGAGGTTATCCAGTTCATTCGCAAAAGCAGGAAGGCAGATGAATAACCGATTGGATCCGGGTTTGGACAGAGGATGGAGGTGTCACAGGACCAGGGCGTCCCTCCTACACCAACCGCTGAAGGTCAGCACTGAAGGGGCAGCAGGCAGTGAAGAAGGTAAATGGTATGTGGGCCTCCATAGCCAGAGGATTGGAGCACAGGAGCAGGGAGGCCTTGCTGCAAATGTACTGGGGCCTGGGGGAGACCACACCTGGAATACTGTGCGTGGGTTTTCTTTCCTTTATCTGAGGAAGGACGTCCTGGAAATGAAGGGAAAGTTCACCAGACTGATTCCTGGGAAGTACAAGGAGAGATTGGGGTGGTTAGGACTCTATTCACTGGCGAGGGGAGGAAGGAATCTCACAGAAATCCATAAATTCCAAACGGGACGTGACAGAGTAAACACAGGATGGATGTTCCCGGTGACCAGGGGAGTCTAGAACCAGGCGGTCACAGTTTAAGGATACGGGATAGCCCGTGTAGGACAGGGATAAGGAGAAATGGCTTCACCCAGAGACAGGGAATTAAACCTTCGAAGGTTCACTCTGTCTCCTCGGAACAAATTTGGGCCAAATAAACGGAAGAACGTTGCTTTGGAAAGGGAAGCATGAAGCATTCCTGGGGTTAGGAGTTGGTGAATGTAGTAGGCCCGAAGTGAACATGAGGGCAGTCCGATCTCTCTCAGCTGAGCTTTAAAAGTTCATTTTTTCGATTTTATTAAACAAATAGACTTTACGCAGTCGGACTGTTGTGTCGATTTACACTCAGATACTGTTTTTGACATAGATTTTCAGTCAAACCTGTCCATAGTTTACTGTGTACTACAGCACTTGGCCTTTTTCTCTGTGAAAG
>NW_025205101.1:4954-10070 GCF_004010195.1 Chiloscyllium plagiosum | reverse complement strand
TGCTGGCATTTCAGCCAGAAACCAAAGGCTATCAGAACCATTCTACTGACATACTCTTCTGCATCCAAACTGATACACTGCTTGACATGTTTGTCAACAGAGATCTGTCCAGGTTTGGAGGGCGGAGGAAACCTGGATGCTAGGTTTTTTTTGTGATTCATGCATTAAGATCCTAAATCCCTGTGCTGCAGTTTTCTGCAGTGTTTCCCTACTTAATAATATTCAGCTCTTCTATGAGTTCTGCAAAAATGAATAACCTACATGTTTCCACATTATGTTTCACATCTCAGATTTTTGCCCATTCACATTTCCTGTTTATATTCCTCTTTAGACTCCTTGGGTCTTCCTTACCACTTACCTTTTCACTTCTTCATCTGTCATGGCAGGTTTGGTGAAAGCACATTCACCTTGGACATTTAAGTCATTAATATATATTGTTAATGACAGTGTCCTGATCTTGCTATTCCACTAATTACAGGTTACCACCCTCAAAATGCCATACTGCTCCATCCTAAATCTATCTTGCATTAATTAGCCAATCCTCTATCCATGCTACAATACTGCTCCAATACCATACTCCCTTAAATTGCTAAGTAGCCTTATGGGTGGAATCTTATTGAATGCCTTTGAAATCCAAATATATTACATCCACTGCTTCCCCTCTATCTACCCTGTCAATAAATAACATGTTTGTGACAGACAGAGAAAACACATTAAGTCAATTAGTTTTGTTTCACCTTCAGAACAGAAGAGTCAGGTTTCTTCTGAAATGATCTCAACAACAAGAGTATATTTCAGATCAGGTAAATCAGTTACCTCCGAAGTATCTCCTAGCCTCTAGAGTTTCCAAGCAAGGAAAACTTGCATAGAAATCTTCAAGTTGTGAGAATAAAGCAAGTTTATACCTTCAGAATTAACAAAGTTTCATATGGCAGCACAGTTAGAGAGATCCTAAAATTCACTCCACAGTCCATGGAAAACAGACTGGAAGATGTCAGTGAAGTAGAATCGTAAAGAGCTAAGATTGGCATAACATTTCTCTGAGATTGAGTCTCTGTAAGAGATGATGTTGGAAAAATAGGTTGAAATGTTGTCTTGATGTCTGTGTTGAGATGTTTTGAACAGTAATACATGTGTGTAGCCTTGTTTTATTTCTTCATCGATGGGATAAATTGATGTTCTGTTGTTAAAGAATATATTTCAATGACTGACCACCAATGAGACACCATCATCTGTGATTATCTCACACACACACACACACACACACACCTCACCATAATATAAATGCAAGTGATCACTAGACCAAACCTACATTCCAAATGACTTCTACTTCTCTCTAAGGCCAATAACACTTCATTATTTTCTTTTCTCTCCCAATTTAATGCTCATACATTAAAAAAGAATGGATGAACAAAGACAGACTTGGGGTTTTGCAGGGGGCAGTGGGTAGGGAGGCCAGTTTGGCTCTGTTTAGAACATGGTTATAATTCATATGGAAGATAAATATGTTCTTAAAGATTGGTTCAATTAAACTTCTGAAGTTTGCAGTTTTCAGTGCTGCATTTGGAAAGAAACAAGTCATAATGTTATCTGGCTAAACCTAATAATAACCAAATCCTAGATTGCAAAACAAATATAATAGATGTTCAGCAAGGCAAAGATGAGAATTAAAAACTAAAATAGAATAACTCTTATTTTGCAACAACATGATCAGTCATGAGGATAAGCAATTTTAATCATATGTTCCAAAAGAGAAAATAATTTTTATATAAAGTTGTTTAAAAGTCTTTGTTTGGGGAGAAGTTAATGCAAAATCCCAGAATGATGAGGTTTTCTGCAGGGTCAGTAACTTACAATATGGACATAGACAGCAAAACTAAACGAGCCTTTTTACATCTGTATTTGCAACAAAATAAAATTAAACATCAGAAACCTCCAATATTTATTCAAGGGTTCGTCAAAAGACTTTTGAATAACCAATCCCCAAATTTGTGAATAACTAGTTCCAGGCACTAGCTTTGTATCGCAAAAAAAATTTAACAATTTTTAAATATACAATAATTTTGAGAGTAAATATTTAACAACAAGGTAAGCTGATGAATGCCTATGCTTCAAACCCAAAATATCTGTTTTCATTCCCCATTCACACAAAAGACACACAGACAGATAAACAGTTAAGGACAAATAAAAGAAAATAACGAACCTAGTCAGTTTACTGAAATGACTTTCATGTTGCGTTGTTTGCTGAAAAATGTGTTGCTAGAAAAGTGCAGCAGGTCAGGAAATCTCCAGGAAGGGCTTATGCCCGAAACGTCGATTCTCCTGCTCCTTGGATGCTGCCTGACCTGCTGCGCTTTTCCAGCAACACATTTTTCAGCTCTGATCGCCAGTATCTGCAGTCCTCACTTTCTCCATGTTGCGTTGTTTCACAGGCGTAAAGATTTTATAGCAATTTATGAATAAAGAAAGTGGAATTCGGAAAAAAAAAGAAAAAAAATTGAAATACCGCCGATTAGGGTCACCTTCACCATTCCTCTAAGTATGGGTTGTAATACTTATAATTCAGCTTTCTATCCTTTCGGCTCCCAGAAGCTGGTGCAGCTGATTAACCAAGGAGCTTTCAAATTTCATGCCATCTTGTCAGCAGCCAAGCTTGTCTCATCCAAAACATCAATTCTGATTCCAACCTGATGGACTGATCACCTCTTCTCAAGGCCTCAAATAGTACTCAACATCGGCCATCTGCTTGAACATTGCTTCTGCTAAGTCTGGAGGAGACCCTATTCCCAGGTACTGACTTTGTTAATAGCCTACTTCTGCTTTCTGTTTAAACACAATACTCTTCCTTGGATTGCTGTGTTTGTTGGAACCCCTTTAATCAAGAGTCAGCCTACATTTACCCTCCAGGCCTGGCCTCAGAAACAGACAATGCTTGTTTGGTCTGTTCTTTTCTTTTTACCATAAGCTGTCCCATTGTCCACAAATTATTTCCAGCTTACAGTTTCCAGTTCACAACTCCAAACCAAAACTGATGAAAGAATAAAATTAAAAATAATGAAAACTCAGAGTTTTAATACATAAAGAAATTAATTTTCAATTAGTTGCTATTAAAGAACACACCTTAAAATGTAAGTTTTACCCATGCCGTGTTTCTAATTACTATCTCCCAACCATGAGTTGTGACCATGCTTTCAATGCAATAAATAGGCCAGGCACTCATGCGGTCAATCGTCAAGTTGAAAATATGAACACTGAATATTTAAGTAATATTAGCTTAAAAGATACATTGTTCTAAAGACTATTCCAATCTAAACCAACTACTGACTAATTTTGGACATCTGTTTATGTTTATGTATTGAAGCAAGCAAGAAATAGTATTACTGCCCAGAACTAATTAGTTGCACTAAAGAACTTACTTGAATAATAATACATTTAGTGGTAATATTCATGAGGCCATAAAATGAAAATTAACATATTACAGTTATCTCCAGAATAACAGGCATAGGGAGAACATAATAGTCATGTACTCTAACTTGTACCCTTAGGGCCATTATTATTGATGTTTGCAATTAGAAAGCATAATGAGTCCAGCAGAAATTGGAGAGCTTGCTGTGAAATTATCAAGAATGCTCCAAGCTGCTCAGTTACACAGAAATTCTGTCAGACATAAAGATTTTTTTTCTGGAAAGTGGCTTAGGTTGCATCAGAGTCTCTAAGCTCTATCACCCTCAAGTTGCATTTTATGAGAATGTAATTACTTGTGTCAATATGGTGGTTAAATTTAGACAATCAATTTTCAACTTCAAGAACTTCATGGACTAAAATGGTTTTAAAATGGAAAGCACATGGACCTAAATTAGCTTCAGCGAGCACCAGAGAAAAAATTCAGACAAATTCAGGAAATGAATGTGGAATAAACAAACTCATTTGAAAGGAAATTATCATTTCACAAGAAGTCATTGAAACCAATTGTCGAGTCAGGCATCAAGAAACTTATGACAAGTTGCACATGTTGGATGTGAAAGATTCATGAAAGGTTCCATCAGACTGGAATGCAGCAAGTATAACTGTTTCTCTTAACCGCTCAAAAAAAAACAAGTAGGAAAGCATTCACCAGAGCTCAAGGGCATCTATACATTTTGTCACTGCTGAGGATCTGAGATTTCAAAAACAATCATCATCTCATGCTAAAACCTTAAGGATGTCAAGGACTTTTTAAACTACATATTTTTGATCTTCCCTCTTGTTATTAGACACTCTCCACTTTGCAAACTTTTGATATCATGTTTTATTAATTTTTCTCAGTGTAAGTAATAACTCACTCACTGGCTCCTTAAACTATGCTTTGAATAGTGAAAACAACTAAAAATCTTTAGTGTAACCAACAAAGGGATTTAAAAAAAGGGGAACTGACTTACTCTGGACATAATATCTATAACAAAGACATTATAAAGCAAAATTTGACAGAATGCCATAAAATGTGATATTACAGCAGATGATCAAACCCTTGGTCAAAGAAGCAGGTTTTAAGGAGTGTCTGAAATAAGAAAGGTGAGGGAAAGAGCCCAGAAGATTTTGGGAGATTTATTTCAGAACTTAGGGGCCTCAACAGATGATAACATGGGATGTTCAAGAGGTCAGAACAGATGTCTCAAAGGGTTGTGCAGCTGCAGGAAATGACAGAGCTAGGGAAGGGTGAGGGAAGGAAGAATTTGCAAACAAGGATAAGAATTTTAAAACTGAGGTGCTGCTCAAGTCGGAGTTAACTTAAGTTAGTGAGCATTGGCATAATGGTCAATCGTGACTTACTGCAAATAAGGATACAGGCAGCAAAGTTTTGGATAAACACTTTATGGAGTATGGAGTCTATCCAATAATTCATTGGAATAGACAAATCTAGAATTCATAAAGGCACAGACAACATTCAGCAGATGAGCTAAAATAGGGTGCAGGTGAATGATGTTATGGAGGTGGAAACAGCCCAACCTTTTGTCACCATTTAGTTAAAAACCTATGTATTGCAAGCGTACACATTGCAAATGTAGGTTGTATATAATCTGGGCTGAAAATGTGTTGCTGGAAAGGTCAGGCAGCATCCAAGGAGCAGGAGAATTGA
>NW_025205101.1:0-2798 GCF_004010195.1 Chiloscyllium plagiosum | reverse complement strand
GACGACCATGGCATCCCTCACCTCAAACATGTTGCAAGAGGAACATTGCACTGCCTTCACTGCCATCCCTCTAAAAGTAACCTTTTAAAAATGTGCAAATCTATCCACAGCACCAGCCCCACAGAGAGAGAGAGAGGGAGGCAGAGACTAAATAACATTGTGCAAATCTATCCACAGCACCAGAGAGAGGGAGGGAGACACTAAATAAGATTGTGCAAATATATCCAAACCATTAGACACAGAGGGAGGTAAAAACAAGGGCTGCAGATGCTGGAAACCAGATTCTAGATTAGAGTGGTGTTGGAAAAGCATAGCATGTTAGGCAGCATCCGAGGAACAGGAAAATCTCTAAATATCTCCCTGCAAATAAATCTGTACCACATGCATCTGTTTAATGATTCTTTTACATGTTGAAATCACAAAGTAAATCTTCCTCACCAAACCAGAAGCAGAAATAGGTGAAGGATAAAATAAATAGTTTGTTTTCTAGTAACACCTTTCACCTGCCAGGGTTTTGCCAAAGTACTTGTAAGTGAATGAAACATTTTTTTGAAGGGTAGTCACTCAGAGGGGAAAGGCCTGAAACATTAGCAGTTTAGTTTATTACTTACACAATAGACAGGGCATAGAAAAGAAGTCCTGAAGGGTTTAGCAGTAAGTAAGGGAAAAGCTCCAGAAACAGAAGATGCACATTCTTCAAAACTGTTGAATGGATGAATTTAAGGGAGACGTGTACGTGTGCTATGTCAGCAGTTTGTTTAAAAGTCTCATGAATAGACATTAACCGAACAAGAGTGAATATGCAAATGCTGCCTGATCTGCTGAGTATCTCTTGCACTTTCTGTTTTTATTTTGGATTTCCAGCATCTGCAATATTTTGCTTTTATTTGGATGTCATTGGCCAGATCAAGTTTTTGTAATAAAGGTCATAGTTTTGTCCATTTGAGAGGTGTTGCCAATGGAACCTGGCTGTGTGTTAGAGTGTATATTCAGATAGTAACACTGCTGCCATTCTGTGCCCATGGTAAAGACAGTGGATGTAGTCACTGCAATTATTTGATGTGGAAGTTGCTGCAATCAATTTTCAAACATATAAGACCATCAGACATAGGAGCAGAAACTAGGCCATTCAGCCCATCGAGTCAGCTCCGCCATTCAATCATGACTGATAACCTTCTCATCCCATGCTCCCTCCTTCACCCTGTAACCTTTGATCCCCTTGACAATCAAGAACTTATCCATCTCCATCTTAAATATCCTTAATGACCTGGCCTCCACAGCCTTCTGTGGCAAAGAATTCCACAGATTCACCACTCTGTGGCTGAAGAAGTTTCTCTTTATCTTCATTCTAAAAAGTCTGCCTTTTACTCTAAGGCTGTGAACTCGGGTCCTAGTCTCTCCTGACAGTGGAAACATCTTCCCATCATCCGCTCTGTCCAGGACATTCAGTATTCTGAAAAATTTATTTAGATTCCCCCCTCATCCTTCGAAAGTCCATCGAGTGTAAGCCCAGAGTCCTCAAACATTCCTCATAATTTAAGTTTTTCATTCCGGGGACCATTCTCGAGAACCTCCTTTGAGCATGCTCCAGGGCTAATACATCCTTCCTGAGATATGGGACCCAAAACTGCGGACAATATTCCAAATGTGGTCTGACCAGAGCCTTGAGGAGAAAGTGAGGTCTGCAGATGCTGGAGATCAGAGCTGAAAATGTGTTGCTGGAAAAGCGCAGCAGGTCAGGCAGCATCCAGGGAACAGGAGAATCGACGTTTCGGGCATAAGCCCTTCTTCAGGAATCTGACCAGAGCCTTATAGAGCCTCAAAAGTACATCCCTGATTTTATATTCAAGTCCTGTCAGAACAAATGCCATAATTGCACCTGCCTTCCTTACTACTGTCTCATCCTGCAAGTTTACTTGAGAGAATCTTTGCAGTTCAGACTTCTGAATTTTCTCCCCATTTAGAAAATAGTCTATGCCTCTAGTCTTCCTACTAAAATGCATGACCTCACAATTTCCCAAGCTGTATTCCATCTGGCACTTCTTTGCCCACTCTCCTCACCTGTCCAAATCCTTCTGCAGCCTCCTCACCTCCTAAATGCTACCTGTTCCTCCACCTATCTTTGTATCATCTGCAAATGTAGCCAGAATGCCCTCAGTTCTTTCATTCAGACCATTAATGTATAAAGTGAAAAGTTGTGATCCCAACACTGAGCCTTGTGGAACACCATTTGTCACCGGCTGCCATCCTGAGAAGGACCATTTTATCCACACTCTTTGCTTTCTGCCAGACGGGAGAAAGTGAGGGCTGCAGATGACGGGGATCAGAGTCAAAACATGTGGTGAGGCAAAAGCACAGCCGGTCAGGCAGCATCCAAGAAGCAGGAGGTGAAGATTCCTGATAAAGAGTTTCTGCCAGACAGTCAAACTTCTATCCATGCTAGCACCTTGCTTCTGACACAATGGGCTCTTACCTTACTCAGCAGCCTCCTGTGCAGCACCTTGTCAAATGCCTTCTTGAAATCCAAGTAGATAACATCTATTGGCTCTCCTTGGTCTAACCTGCTTGTTACTTTCTCAAAGAATTCGAGTAGATTTGTCAGGCATGACCTCCCCTTGATGAAACCATGCCGACTTTGCCCTACTTTACTGCACACAGCAGCAGGACAGGAGCAGGAGTAGGCCACTCAGTCCCTTGAAGCAATTCTGTCTTTCAATAGGAATTCAATTCCTGCTTATCTCTGGTAACATTTCATCTCCTTGCTTGACAAGTTCCTATCCAAGGAGAAAGTGAGGTCT
>NW_025205100.1:8641-10067 GCF_004010195.1 Chiloscyllium plagiosum | reverse complement strand
TCAGCAGAGGGAAGACTGAAGACACCGAAGAAGACAGAGAGTAAGTGGTCTTGAGATTAAGTTAATGTAATGTTTAATAAGTGTGTTATTGGAATAGCTTTTTTTTGTAGAGTTGGGGTCAGATCGGAAGAAATTAAGAGAAGCGGGGGGGGCGGGGAGGAGGGATATGGACATGTGAATTTTTTTGGTTTAATGTTCACTATTAGAGTTAGGGGGAGGGGTTTGGACTTGTGAATTTATTTTGGTTTAATGTTCACTATTAGAGTTAGGAAAATAAATTGTTTTCTTTATACATAATAGAGGGGTTTGACCACGGCATGATAATAGAAGGACAAGGCTAGTCGATGCAGGGAATGCTGGAAGACTTGAGAAATTGAGGTTCTGGTCAAGAAAAAGAAAGAGGCATAGACAGGTATAGACAGCAGGGATTGAGTAAATCCCAAGAAATGTATAAGGGCAGTTGGAGTATCCTTAAGAGGGAAATCAGGAGGACAAAAAGGGGACATGAGACAGCTTTAGCAAATGCAGTTAAGGAGAATCCAAAGAGACTCTAAAAGTACATTTTGGCAAAAGAGTAAATAGTTAGAGAATAGGGCACCTTAAAGATCAATGTGGCTGTCTATGTGTGGATCCATAAGAGATTAGTCAGACTCTAATCACATATTTTGTGTCAGGGCGTATCGTGGAGAAGGGCATGGAAGCACGGGAACTTGGGAAAATAAATAGTGATGTCTTGAAAACAGTGCACATTACAGAAGAGGAGGTACTGAAGATTAAAATGTATAATGGTAGATAAATCCCCAGGACCTGATCAGGTGTTACCCAGAATTCTGTGGGAAGCTCGGGAAGAGATTTCTGCATACCTCGCTCAGATGTTTGGATCATCAATAGCCAAGGGAGAGGTGCCAGAAGACGGGAGGGTGGCTAATGTGGTGCCACTATTTAAGAAAGGCTGTCATGAAAAGCTAGGGAACTATAGACCAATGAGCCATATGTCAGTGGTGGGTACATAGTTGGAGGAGATTCTGAGGAATAGGACTTATATGCATTTGGAAAGCAAGGACTGATTAGGGATAGTCAACGTGGCTTTGTGCATGGGAAATTGTGTCTCTGTAACCTGACTGAGTTTTTTGAAGAAATAACAAAGAAGATTGGTGAAGGTAGAGGGGTAGATGTTGTCCATGTGGACTTCAGCAAAGTGTTTGACCAAGTTCTGCATGTAGACTGGTTAGTCAGGTTAGATCACATGGGACCCAGAGGAAGCTAGCTAACTGAATATAAAACTTGGCTTCAAGGTGGGAAACAAAGGTTGGTCTAAGAGGGTTGCTTTTTGGACCGGAAGCCTGTGACCAGTGGTGTGCCACAAGGATCGGTGCTGGCTCCATTGCTTTTTATCATTTATATAAATCAGTTGCAGATATGGGCG